>NC_134485.1:78974832-79199832 GCF_040206685.1 Ascaphus truei
TTATAAGATGGCCTCTGCTATACTTTATTCTGGTGACTGCACAACTCGCTTACTATTAGGATCACCAGCAGCCTCTGGTCAGCAGCCATTTTAATTTCCCCAACATTTTACCATGTCTGAAATTAAAACCTTCTGAATCAGGGGCATGTGTGATTTGTGATAGGACATCCTAAAGTCAGACAATACAGTGTAAGGCCAATGACTCCTTGTATATTACAGTATATTACAGTATAATGCTCGCGTTTGTGCACAAACTGGCTTTTTCACGGTGATCACACACACTTCGGTGCGACTTTATTTTCCTGTTTTCTAGTTATGCAATTAAATGTTTTCTGAGACATTTCACGGTCGAGTGTATTTACTTTAACCCTTAGCGTGCCATAGAGGACTGCCTTGCATTTGGTTTGCAGTAACAATAAAAACTTTCCCAGTACGATGAGTGCAAGTCCAGCATCTTGCTTCCAATAGAAAGCCTTCCTTAGGCTGCGCTTATAGTGCCGGCGCCCAAAAACAAATACATTGCCGCCGCCGCGTACGCTTATAGTGCGCGCGACGGTGACAATGCGACGTCACCGCTGCGGAAACTGGAAGCCGGCAAATGTGATTTTTCAAGGGCTGTCGCGTCATGTGACGGCCCTTGAACAAATCAAATTGCCGGAATCCCGCGACCCTTAACTTTCGCCGGTGGCGACGGCGACGTCACCCGCCGTGTCGCCGTCGACGGCACTATAGGCACGGCCTTAGACATCGGATACGACTGTTCAACCCAACATGAAAGTTCTTCATAGATTCTGGATTGTATACAGGAATACCCCGCATTAACGTACACAATGGGACCAGAGCATGTATGTAAAGTGAAAATGTACTTAAAGTGAAGCACTCCCTTTTTTCCCACTTATCGATGCATGTACTGTACTGCTATCGTCATATACGTGCATAACTGATGTAAATAACACATGTGTAACAGGCTCTATAGTCTCCCCGCTTGCGCACAGCTTCGGTACCGGTAGGGAGCCGGTATTGCTGTTCAGGACGTGCTGACAGGCGCATGCGCGAGCTGCCGTTTGCCTATTGGGCAATATGTCCTTACTCGCGAGTGTACTTAAAGTGAGTGTCCTTAAAGCGGGGTATGCCTGTATGACTTTTGCAGCCTTACATGTTAACCTCAAGGTAACAGGAATGCTTTGCAAGTTTCTGGCACTTAGGGGAGTCATGTAGTTTGTGAAGCAAGGCTGCATGTCGTATGTTTAAGGAGCATCACTACAGATCTATAGCCCAATATAAATAAAAGGTCTTGGTGCATTCCAAAGTTATCTACCAAATACACACCCTTCTACTGTCTGTGTCAAATAATAAAGCAGCCAGGGGTGGAACGCGTCTCTGCTGCCACTTGACGCTGGCTCCTAAATATACGTCTGCCTCCTAAGTAATTTATATTGTTATCCGCCCCTGAAAGCAGCAGTTGAAAACTCCCTTGTGCTGAATGAGCAACAAAGCATTAGGGAGTATGATTATGTCCATTGAAGCTATATTTTTTGTTTAGACAGAGAATCATATTTGGCTTCCTTCTGTTGCTAATTATGACTGCTGCCCACTTCCCAAGTCCAACCAATAATAGAAATGTACAGTGATTGTCACAATAGTTATTACTGCCCACTAATGTACAGTAATAACAGGTACTGTACAACACAAAAACAACATTTGCAGCATGGTGATGTTATGCATTTTCACTTTAAGTTATACTTTTCTCTAGACAGAAGGTGTATAAATGGGAAGTGTTTTACAACAACATTGCAAATACAGACCTGAAAGCTTCGCTCCAACAAGGCATCCAACAAGCAGCACGTTTCAGGGCCCAGCCACAAGATGATTGAAAATCGGACAGTGGTGGCTATTTGCAAAATTCATCCACCAAAAATATTTGACATCAGTATTTCTCCAAACAATCTAATAATGGCAACTCTCCAGTAGCATTCTGCTGTAAAACAGCATGTTCAGAGCTTAGTCAGCTCACCCAACAGTCATTATAAACGTCGTAATTGCTCTAGTACTTAAACATGGGATGTGACCCAACATGTAAAAAAGCAACAGAAAACACAATCGAATGCACGCTCAACACCCTTACTGGGTAACAATGCAAACAAAAATGCTGGTAATTGTTAATAACTGTGCCTTTATACATTTTTGTAACATACTGTGCAAAGCCTACAATTCACCATAGTTTACTTTGTTCCATTGAAAACAAATCTCTACTAAACGCTGCATAAAAGCCTGGAATGGCTGTAGATAACCTTTTGAATTTCTTTTTTAAATGGTGCAGGGGCTGTCGCTTTTTGCATGGGTCATTGCCAAGTATTCAGTGGTCCATTGAAAAAGGCAACACTTATTCTTACTTCTGTACCCTGCACTTGATATTCCCACCATCCCCAGCCCTCTCCGTATACCGTGGCAGCATCGTGATGGAACCATGCCTACAACTTACAATGAATGAAAAGCACACCATGAACAACATGATGCAGGGGGGGAAGGGAGGGCATAGATCTGCATAGAGTACCAGGCCTGCACAACTCCAGTCCTCGAGGGCCGCAAACAGGCCAGGTTTTCAGGATATCCCTACTTCAGCACAACTGGCTCAATTAGTGGCTCAGTCATACTGAGCCAATAATTGATCCAGCTGTGCTGAAGTAGGGATATCCTGAAAACCTGGCCTGTTTGCGGCCCTCGAGGACTGGAGTTGTGCAGGCCTGGTAACTAACTTGCCTGCTACAAAATGTGTTCACAAACAAAAAACAGAGTTAACATCAGCTTTCAATGCAAAAATGACAGTGGCTGCTAATATAGCATAGAAAGAAGGTAGTGCATGCACTCAGTCACACTGGTAAATAAGGGGGGTACTTAGCTGCCGGTGCGCTGGACCCGGGGAAATCCTGATGTCCCGAAGTAGTCCAGTAGGTAGAAAGGAGGCAGGCACACAGTCTTTATCAGCAAAGAAATGTAATGTGCCTAAGAAAGCGACGTTTCGGCAGTGCAATACTGCCTGTCTCAAGGTGTGGGCTACAAGGTACAGGGTAGTACCTTGAGACGGGCAGTATTGCACTGCCGAAACGTCGCTTTCTTAGGCACATTACATTTCTTTGCTGATTAAGACCTGCCTCCTTTCTACCTACTAATGTAGCATAACAGACCACCCGGTTCCTGCAACATTAACCCCTTCTATGTCGAAGGGTCCCACAGAGACACCTGAAACACTGCTCTGGCAGTAAAGGTGCTAAACAATGTTATTAAGTGTGAATTTCCTGCTCCGGGCCTCCATAGCTACTTTAGAAGCTGCCAAATACGTCCTTCGTTTGCTGGCCTCAAGAAAATCTGTGTTTCTCCCGGCAAGCACAAAGTCTGATCTTAAGATAAAGATCCCAGTGAGGACCCAAAGCAATACGCAACAATAAAATCATTAGAAGTATAACGAGTGAGTCTGTGCATTGAGACGAGTGGCTTGCTTGCAGCAGCACATCTGGTTAGCCACATACAGAAGTGTGTCCCTCCCACATCTGAGAATTGTACACAACGTACCCAGGCTCACACAGTCATTTTAAGATCAAAGGAAGAACGTAGGATTGTAATCTGAAAGAGTCCGGCCTGATGTACAAAAAAAACAGTATCGCCCATTCAAGAAAACAAATAAATTACCTGCAAAACGGTCTGTGTCCCCCAGGACAAATACTGATGTCGGCAGAGAACAGTTTACACTGTGACTTGATGCAGAACGATAAAGAAAATCGCTCCTTAGCCCTCCAATTGCAGAAGGAGAGGGGGGATAAAAAGCTGATGGTAATCAAGTTTGACACAAAAGTTTAAAAAATGCGTTAAGGAGGGTGTGGCTGCAACCCAAGGCAGAAACCGGCTCTGTAGGTTTTTTTTTGGTTGAGTTTTATTAGGTTGCCTTCACTGCTGAATATGGTGTTCCTGCACTTCAGTGGGAATGTACATAGCCGGGCTCTAACAACCCGGGAGTGTCATATGATACAAACAAAAGGATATCATTTTCATGCTGCCAAACTGAATGCAGAGCGTTGCTGTACTAAAGCAATCCCAATGCTTCAATCAGCCCCCCTCCCCCAAAACAACAACGTTTGGGGAGATAAAGACCGACACAATACAGGAATATATCCTTTAACTTTTTAGACTGCTGGTGTCAGAGTAACAGTGCCCAATACACTGCATACAAAGAAATGCAGATCTTATGTAAACAAGCATTTGCTCCAAATCTACAGTGAGAAGTTTAAAACATGCACCTCCCCCCCTTGGTGAAGACTCCCTGGGTATGTTTCCAGGGAGTGAGAAACAGTGCTGGTTTGGGCCGGAGTTACAAAAATTCTTAGATGGAGTTGGCCAATTCAGTTCCTCGTGGACCACAACGGGGCAAGGTTGGCACACCTCCAAACCAAAGCCCACATCACCTCCAATTAAAGACAAGTAGCAAGAATTGCCTTTTCATAGTGAGCACAATTATACACAGAAATATGCTTGAGGTGTTCTTAGAATTACAATTGGACTACGCCGTTCTACAACATTGTCACAGGGCCGTGACAATAAAACAGGTCTAATATCGTGGATTAGATTCCTATTTGATAGTGGGCAACATCTGTTTTAAAACAGCTCTCCAAGCTGCCTTCCCACCCCCACCCACCTCCTGTAATACTATGTATTTGCATCAATACAATCCACACAATAAGTAATTAGCCAAGTTGCCAAATCGATCCGTTATTGTGATCTATCGGCAAAGATTCGGCTTGCGGGTTCACTAAATGACTGCAGGGGAGTATTGACTCAGTATCTGACTTTGTAAATGGTTGCTATAGAAACGAACATAAAAAGGGCTTGTTATATTACAATACGTGAAAATGGTCATTGAGTGGTTCTAAAAAAAAAATCTACTAGTATTTTCTTATAGTACAGAACGGATTTATTATTTTTTTTTAATTAAATAAATACATGTAGGATATTGATTGGTCTGCAGCTTTAAAAGTAACAATTATGTTTTTTTCCCTGCTAAGTTGAATTTCTTTTTAGGTCAGTATTCAATAGTTTCCATTTACTGGTCTGACATTGCTTATGTGTTTTTTTTTTTTTTTTTTTAATACTGGATTAAGTTTCTTTGACTACACAGTCTATAAATTTCCTAGGCATTGCTTCATCTCACCAGAGACTAGAATTATTCACATTAAGAATGACTATGTGAAAATAAGTTACCTAACAAAATATGCTGGTTGAGGAGCGAAATACTTCTGATACTAAATACTTAAAGCAGCAAAACATGTGAAATCTTATATGGGGGTTTTATTTTATTTTGAGATAAAATCAGTTTTGCAGTATTAGATAATACTTACTGCATTTTTTAATTATTCTTCTAAATGAGTTTTAAAGCATCCTTTGATTTCTATACTCTGCAACACTTTCCTGTTTGGGATAATTAGAAATAATCTCCCCAGCAGTTTGGACTGCAAACTGTAACAATAGGTAATGCTACCGTAGTAATATAAGGGATACATTGTAGCTGCTGAGTTACACTGAAGCAGCCATTATGTTAGTCACACCATAAGGAGTTTTTACAGACTTATAAACAGGAGCACCAAACTATTTCCAGTTTAGGCAAGAATGTAGAAATACACATTCTCACGTGCTTTACGTATACAAATAAGGTGGAAAAACTGCTGTAAGTCTCTCACTTGGGTTCACAATAGGCAAAGGAAGAGACGGGGAGCTTCCAGAGCGGCAGCAAAAAAGGCTGCAAATATGAATTAAAAACCCCAAATCGGTCACAGGTGAAAGGCTTTATTCGTGCAGACAGCAAGGTCCATGTTCTCCCTCTACGTGTTTCACGGCGCAAGGGAGCGTTATTGGGTTCACAATAAGCTGTAACATGCTGTAAAAGAAGTAGGGTCTCAAAAAGGTTCCCTCGCAGCTTACATTTGGCTATGGCCACAGACATTTCTTCTCACGGATATATTATGTTAACTGAAAAACAAAAACATGGCTTAATCTGTGTTTATTATATTAAATGCTTAATCCCTTGTACAAATTTGTGGCTGTAAACGGTAGGCAGCCACTTTGAACAGCATGAAGATTTAATGCTGAACTGGTCTAGTCAAGTATCATATTATGCACAAGATTGTTGTAGAACAGCGGTGTTCAACTCCAGTCCTCAAGACCGTCAAACAGGGTCAGGTTTTAAGGATATCCCAGCTTCAGCACAGGTGCTCAATCAGAGACAGCACTATCTGTGATGAAGCTTTGATATCCTGAAAACCTGACCTGTAGGGGAGTCTTGAGTGCAGCACCCAAGAGCAGAGTATGCACCATTGGGGTTATTCATGAAAACTGCAAAAGTGCCACTCGGTGCAATTTTGCACTGGCGCTACAATTTAAGCCGATGCAGTCTGTGTGTTAGTGCCTCGACCAGCACTATAAGGCCTCGTCCAGGCTGAGAGCGAGCTTGCTCACACACCGTTAGAGCAGGGGTGATTAGTGTCCAGTGTAGTTGCGCACGGGGGGGGGGGAGGGGGGAGCGGAGCCCGTGACGTCACGTTAGCGGTTCACCCTCATTGGCTGAACTGCGCACGTGACCAGGGCAAGTGTGACAAATTCAAAAGAATTTGTGTCAGCAAGCAGCTGGGCGCTCATGGCCATTCAGGACACACATTGTTGCAATGTGCTTGATCGCGCTGAGCACGAGCGCACGCTCAGCTTCCCTCTGGACATGGCCTAACAATTTAATAAATAAACCCCAATGAAATCTTATTTTTCCTGTATGTGATAATTGGGAGTACTGGTAAACGTTGCGATAAGAGTTTAGTTAATATCCAAGTGTGCCAGCATTTTAGATATTTGATTAATTCTGCGCCATTCTCATCTCGTTAGAAATCGAATTGTCCCATCCCCACGTTTTTTGTTTTTTTTGGCTTTAACAGATCTCTATTAAGTTTAGATAATTTCTACCTTATTGCAGAAAGCAACATTAGAGCATAATTTGTTTCTAAAAAAAAAGTCGCTCTTTCTGTACTTCTGAATTACTTAAATCCATGCCTCGAATACAAATTTTTTCAAATCTTTTGAAATTGTCCAACGGGTATATATATTCCTTATTCACCCACGGGGATGACCGCTTCTCACATGGAGATGCCAGTTACAAAGTCAATGCTTTTCCGGTAAAGTTTAACTTGTACATTATCACAAGTATGAAACTGAAATCTAGAAAGTCTATTTCGTGGGGGTTGATGTTACAGGTAAAAACGCAAGTTGAGGTCATCGAGATTGATATATTTCAATAAATTGTTCTAGGTCATTTTGATCCCCTTTCCAAAAAAAATAATAAATAAAATCAATAAATAAAATCAATATCAATGAACCTCTTCCATATTACATTATTATTTAAGAGCAGGTATCACACATTTTTTGAGCTTGCTAAAATCCCATAAATAATAGGGAGAGAGAATTGTCCCCATAGCAGTTACACGTCTGGATAAAATATATCCTCTCAAAATACAAAAATAGTTGTGTGAGGATACAAGAAATAGAATTTAAAAAAATTAAAACCCTCTGTCCCATTGCGTAATGCTCGTAGGCGAGTAAAAGAAAAAGAACCACAAAAACAAAACCTTTACTGCCCCTATACCTACACCACGTGGTATGCATGTAAACAGAGATAAACGTGACAAGAAACCCACAGATATTCATTATTCCATTGGTATTGTTCTAATATTTGAAGTTGATGGCCCTCAAATAAAAGGAGGTCGTGTGTATGTGTAAACACACACACACACACACGTAAATGAATACCAGCACAAGAAGATTATAGAATAATAAAGATATTACTTTAATAATAGATATGCAAGTCACACCCAGACCCGACATGACAGTCCCCAGGGGGACCTTCATCAGGGTTCACAACGACTAGTGCCACCTTGATACTTCTTCCTGTACCTTACTCTTCTTGCTATAAACCCCACTTACGCCCAGGTTGGGTAAGGAGCACACATAAGATTGTTATGGACCCTGCCCTGTACAGATGGAACTTGAATAACTACAGGATTTAATGTGATCCACTTTTTATTGTGCATTGCTGGACTTTGAACACAATTTGGTTGTTTTTGGACATTCATGAACTATGCCAGCATAGATTGCATCATTATGCAGGGTTACTGCACTCTACTATGTACGAGCAAGTTGGACAGCACAGGATTTTATTTGATCAACTTTTTATTGTGTTGAACTTAGATATTCATGAACGTTACCAGTAGAGCCCATTATGCTGTGATGTGCTACTGTTATTCCATATTATGTACTAGTACCTTTATGAACATTGCTTCCCCATATTGTGCAGACTGCATTTTCCCAGTCTCTGCATTGGTAAGCACCGCCGTTTGTCTGTATGGACCCAGTCAACCCATTCCTGTGCTGGTACTGTTCCAGCTCTCAGGCATCGGGATACAATCGTTTCTTTATTTCATGTTTTATTTAAAACTATACTGGTTACTGAGCTTCAACGTTGCAGCTTGTATATATTTAGATACGGTGTGTCCTATGCCTGCTTATACCGTGACAGCACTGATAGTGTATGTCAGGGGTGCGCAAACTGTTCTGTTCACGTCCCCCTGTCTGCTCCTCCCCCCCGCTCGCGCCTCCTGTCCTTACCTGCTCTGGCGGCATGGACGTCACATGCCATGCCAACGCTTTGCCATTTGACCCTGCGGCATCATGGCGTCGCCGAAGAGCCAGCGGAGAGTAGGCAAAGAGAAGTTGCAGAGGCCTCATGCCTCCACTGGCATTTAATTACAGCATTAGGCCGCGGTTAGTGGCGGAGTGCACGTGCTCCCGGAACAAATGTATGTAACCTAATGATGCCGTTCATAGATCGAGCGATGAAGCGCGACAGTGCGATTCTGGAGACAAGAATTTTATCTTTGCCACACGACGGCCCTGGTCACTTGCGCGGTTCAGCCGATGAGGGCGAACCGCTCACGTGACCTCACAGTCGCCTCAGACCTCAATGCAGGTTACGCGTGACATCGCGCACGCCACCGCTATAATCGCGGCCTTAGCATGAAAACAGAACAAACATTCCAACGTATTCAAAATCACACTGATTATGACATCACCTTCAGTGCCACAGGGGAGGGCAACATTCTCACAGGGGTTGGTTGCTCTTCTGGCACTATATAGACGTTGATTGAAATTAAAGGAAAATGTTCTCATCATTCACCTCATTTTTCTTTAATTCCTCTGCAATTTTAAGGAGGGGGGGGGGGGGAATACAAGGCCCGTCTAAGTAACAACACTAGCTCAGAAGACTCACATTATGGATCCCTAGCTCTCCATCGTCTTTGCTATGAAATTGCAAACGTACACATGTGAGCTTGAAGCCCTAGGCTACGCTTATAGTGCTGGCGACGTCGCTCCAAAACATTGTCGCCGTTGGAAGCGCTTATAGTAAGCACGACACGACGGAGCGACGGGAGCAACGTCGCGGCCAAAAATTTGGTAGCTGGTTAAATTTGATTTTTCAGAGGCTGTCACCACATGTGACAGCCTCTGAACCAATCAATGGCCAGGTCGCTTGCGACGATGCTGCAAAGCGAAATACAACGTCATCCGTCGCGGGCACTATACGCACGGCCTTACTCATGTCTTTTGGAGGCATGGACATCACTTCGTGGGCATGGGTGGCCAATTCCAGTCCTCAAGGGCCAGCAACAGGTCAGATTTTAAGGCTATCCCTACTTTAGCACAGGTGGCTCAGTAATTGACAACCACTGATTGCGCCACCCGTGCTGAAGCAGGGATATCATGAAAACTTGTCCTCAAGAGCAACCAACAGAACAGGAGTTGGGTAATTAATTTCTTTTGCCTGTTTTTCACAGTAAAGCTCATCCCCTAGTTTTTTGTGCATCAAGAATTAAAACGGAATTGGATTAGCAGTTCACCTATTTGACATCTTCCATTTGGCCAAACTGGACATTCCTCAGTATTACAAACACACGAGCGAATTCCCTCCTTAAATGACCAATGGAACCCTACTGTCTAAAGTAGAATTAACATTTCAGCTCAATTATCCAAATGCAGGGATTGCAGACTACATTTTTACGCCAAAAAACATGGGTACCGTCATCCATAGATGCTGTAGCTGCTACCATAACGTGTGTACATTTGATGTAGCAAATTTGTCGTGTAGTTAATAACTAAATCTTCTTTATTCCAAACTGAACACGTGATGGTGTGAAATTTACACTGAAACAGTGGGATTGGAATAAAGAAGATTTTTGTATCGACTGGTTTGCTGCATTTCTTGTACACACCCATTACCTAGGATACCACACGTTTCCAAACACTGTTCAGGATCACCCAGTTTCCATACCACATGCTGGAGAGAGAAAAATAAAATAATGAAAATAGTGTTGTGAGCATACAATCCGGACATTTCTAAGACTGCATAAACAGGTGAGATGTTGCAGTAAATAGGAACGTGTATTCCTTCTATGTGTCTCCCCAGTTGTTTTATATCTGTTCTAACACCAGAAAAAAAAGAGGTTCTGATGCTCACCTATACTCTGTTCTTTCTCAACTGCAACATGACTTTTCTCTGGTATTTCACAAGTCTTTGCACCCAATGTTGAACAAGAGTTTGTGTCTCTGTCTTCAAATACCGGAAGCTCAGCTTTCCGTCTTTCAAACACACTTGGATACACTACATTGGGCAAAATCAGCTCATTGCGATCATCCGAAGCTTCCGGATATTTACCAACGTCCGGAAACCCCATGCAGCTTTGCCTTTGTAATGTCCCTCTCTTTGCCTTTGAACACGCAGCTGTCAGGTCAGCTGCTGCCACAGTTTTCTCTTGCTGTTGTGCAGTAACGCTCAGGCCACCGTCTTCAGGTTTAACACTGAGGCATGTTAGGAGTGAGGGAGGAGGGTTTGGCATATGTCCGGGACCCCCTTGAAGGTTATTGTGAAAGGCACCAACAAAATCCAGGGCCTCAACAACATCCAAGGCCTTTGTACCATTTCCTGACTGGACGGAGTTTGTGTGAAAGTGTTCACAGCCACAAATGCCTTCATCCTCCTCATCCAGAACGCCATTCAATTCCTCATCCGGCTCTTCCGGTGTATCCTGCGGGCAGGCTGGTAAGTTGCTTGCAAACTTATCCTGGTATAACATTTCATTCTGGTCACCGCCAACCATCCCGTAATCACTACCAGACATTCCTTGGAGGGTGCCTGAACTTTTGTGCAATGGTGATAAAAGAGAAACTCTCTCGCCCACCGAATCCACATCTTGCTTTTGTAGAAGGAGTTCAAGGCAGCGTCTGCAGCCCATTACGTTACCCATCCTCACTGACAGAAAGGCAAGGAAGAGTAGTAGAGGGGAACTACGACTGAACACATTGATATCACATGCAAGGAGGTTCCCAGATATCAGTCAGCCTTTGCGGAGAAATTATTCTGAACTTGTCTGTTGCTATTTATAACAAGACTGTTACACCTCCCTACAGCTGAAGTTGGAAAACAGTGTACGGGCTACAAAATCTCAGTGGCTCCCAACTCAGTCTGGGGTCGCTCACAGGGGTCAGTACTAAATCACAGCACAAGAATGGTCATGGAATGCCTGGAATTAAGCAAAACGACAAATGCTGAACACAGAGGACGACAACACAGTAGAAGTGCTGTCTCTGGCATACCACAGAGGGCAAACACTATATGGGCATGTGAAACACCCCCAGCAACTGAAGCGTCAAATCACGCTCACCCTTCTCAACAACAAATATGTAATCAAAGCACCTGAGAATATCCGTAACATTGGTTCTTAAACACCCATTTAACTAACAGGCAGCACAACTTAATTCTCATTAAAGAAACCCTCAAGTCTCCCAATGCCTAAAATACAGAACTTTTTGGTCTTTTATATGTTCAGAGTTATGTTTGTGGGCTTTAAATTTCAACCTGAGAACTGATGTTCAACTACAAGACAAATGTGAGCCACCAGGACCCACCAATTCATAACCCTCCCTACACCCCCCATTAAAATACCCCCAAAAAAATCCACAACTGGACTAGGCGAGACTGAACTTTTTAATCATAGCAACTGGTCAAGTAAAGGCAGGCAGAATACACATGCACCGTGTGTCCCTCTCTCCCCTGTTTCAATTATGTTCAGATATTTATTCTAATTGGAAATAAAAGGATCCAGGGGAATCACAGAAAATGTGTTTTTAGTGCTGCATGACAATGTACAGTGGCGAGAAAAAGTTTGAGAACCCCTTAGGATTTTCACAGATTTAAAACCTAAAATGTTATTAGATCTTATTCAAATACAGGCATACTCCGCATTAACGTACGCAATGGGGCCAGAGCATGTATGCAAAGCGAAAATGTACTTAAAGTGAAGCTCTACCTTTTTTCCCCACTTATCGATGCATGTACTGTAATTGTCATATATACGTGCATAACTGATGTAAATAACGCATTTGTTTTGTTATTGTTATTTGCTATGCCCAGGACATACTTGAAAACGAGAGGTAACTCTCAATGTATTACTTCCTGGTAAAACATTTTATAAATAAATAAAATAAATAAATTTGTAACAGGCTCTATAGTCTCCCCGCTTTCGCACAGCTTCGGCACAGGTAGGGAGCCAATAATTGCTTTTCAGGGCGTGCTGACAGGCGCATGCGCAAGCTGCCGCTTGACTATTGGGCGATATGTCCTTACTCACGAGTGTATTTAAAGTGAGTGTCCTTAAACCGGGGTATGCCTGTAAACACAAAAACGGGGAACTTTTTCAACATTCATCCACAAATGATTCAACATTCCATATCCATGTGTGAAAATGTGAACCTTTATATTCTGTACCAGGTGGCACCCCCTTGAGCAGCAATGATTTCTACTAAGCGTTGCCTGTAACTGCTGGTTTGTCTCATCGGTTTTGAGGAATTTTGTCCTATTCCTCCTTACAGAAGAATTGCTTCAACGGAGTGACATTTGAGGGCTTCCTTGCATGGACAGCTCACTTCAGGTCCTGCCATAACATTTAGATGGGGTTTCGGACCGGATTTTGACTAGGCCATTCTAACACACGGAAATTTCTTCTGCCACCATTCTTTTGTAGATCCGCTTGTAGGTTTAGGATCATTGTTTTGCTGTATGACCCACTTTCGCTTCAGCTTACGGACGGATGGCCTGACATTCTCCTCCAGAATCTTCTGATACAATGTATAATACATGGTTGAGTCAATGTTGCCAAGCCGTCCAGGTCCTGAGGAAGCAAAGCAGCCCCAAAACCATCACACTCCCAGCACCATGCTTGACGGTTGAGATCAGGTTCTTCTGTTCGAACGCAGTGTTTGGTTTTCGCCAAACATAACGTTTCGCATTGAGGCCAAAAAGTTGTACCTTTGACTCGTCCGTCCAGAGAACATTTTTCAAGAAGTCTTGTGGATCAGCTACTGTATGTGCTCTAGGCAGCAATGTTCTAGTTGGAGAGCAGTAGTTTCCTCCTGGCTATCCTTCCATAAACACCATTCTCGTTCAGTCTTTTTTTAATAGTTGAGTCATGAACACTCACATTAGCCAAGGCGAGAGTGGCCTGCAGATCATTGGATGTTATTCTGGGGTTCTTTGTGACTTCCTGGATGATTTGCCGGTTTGTTCTTGGAGAGATTTTGGTAGGACGACCGCTCCCTTGTAGAATAAAGTAGAGTAGGTCTTGAACTTTCTCCATTTGTAGACTGTCTGACAGTGGATTGGTGGAGACCCAAATCCTTAGGAATAGTTTTGTAACCCTTTCCAGACTGATGAGCATCAATAACTTATTTTCCGAGGTCCTCAGAAATGTCTTTTGATCGTGGCATGACGTGTTAGTTCTTCACCATCATACAGGTGTGTGCAAACTCAAAGTTTCTGATCTTTATATAGGGTGGGGCCTCCAAAACGCACCCCTTAAGATCTACACAATTATGTAAAACACCCGATTCTAATTATCCCCTTTAATTTAACGGATAAAGCCAGGGTTTCGCTTACTTTTGCATATACCCTGACTCTTAATTACTCATTGTTTGTCAAATTGATACATCATTTTGTTTCAAAAGACATGGAATTAGTTCATATAAACCCTATTGGATATTTAATAAAACTGGTTTTGAGTCAAGAAGGTCATCAAGGAAAAACTATAAAATTTCCGCAATCATCATTGGGGTTCACAAACTTTTTCTCGTGTATCTATGTACACACACACACACACACACACACACACACACACACAGACACACACAGACACGTATGTTTGTTAGTAAAGTGCTGAGTACACTGCGAATGCTAAAACAATTCAGTACAGGGAATTATAATACAATAAGTGCAACAATAGGAAAGAAAAAACCTGACCCGGAGAGCTTACAATCTAAGTGGTATGTTGGGAGACTTACAGAGACAGCAGGTCAGGGAGTAAGTGCAGTAGATGGCAGTGCTTGGCCACAACGGTTGGTAGGAGCGACTGTGGGTGTGGGACAGTAGTCGTGAGTCTAGGGTACTGGGATGCATTATTTAAGAGTTGGTTTTAAGGTTTGTCTTGAAGGTGGGGAGAGAAGGTGCTTGGATTATATAGAGTGAGGGTGCTCCACAGGTAAGGGGCAGTGAGGGGGAAAGGGTTTAAGGCAAGAGAGCAGTAGAGGTGAAAGGGGTGGAAAGGACAGTTCGGGGTAGAGCGCAGGAGACAAGCATGGGCCGAGTGAGAGACCAGAGCGGATATTTAGGTAGGAGCAGATGAGTGGGGAGCCTTGAAGGTAAGGAGGAGAATTTTGTAGGTGATCCGAAAATTTGATGGGAAGCCAGGAGATGGATTTAAGAGGAAGATGAGCGGAGACTGTTTTGGGACAAAGTGAATTTCAATGCAAAGCATTTGTCCCTAGCAATGGGAAATGTACCACACCAAATCAATATAGTAAAAAAAAAGGGGGGGGGGGTGTAACATGAATGAATGTTGATGCATTTTGCACCCTCACAATATTAAATGGGGCATCCGGAATCGGAGAGGAGTTCAAAAATATGGGGGACACTATTAATTCTCATTTGCAAGCCATTACCCAGGACGCCTGGCTATAGTGGAAGCAAAGGTAATGGGTGGGTTGATGAGACTGCGGCTCCTTAAATTGAAGCCTCACCAGCAATTGAAAAAATAATTTATTGAACAGCTGGATGAGCAGGACGGTGAAATCTTGTGAGTAACGGAGTACTCCACACTGGGCATACCAGAGGACACAGAGTTAGGACACAAGCGTTGGACTTTCACGGAGGACCATACTCGGTCCTCTTGTGAGCGCTCTACTTGTTTTATTTTAAATACCTCACACGTGTCTCCTCCTATCCTCATATGAAAAAAAGAAACTTATCTAAAAAGTGGCGCTCTACATAAATCAATTAGCTAAACATGGTGATATAGTAGTGATTGAAATAATCAAAAGGTGATACTTATACAAACACATAAACAGGTGCTGCTATGACCCGGTGAGGATTGCTCTGTCAGTCCTCTTGGTAGGAAGTAGGGATGATTTTTCGGGAAGCGCAGGGATATGTGGAATAAAAAATATATATATTGTGCAATATTGATGTGACAAATTTAAAGTAAATTGGCTGATCTATTGTAGATGTACTCACAAGTGTGAGAGGATTAAAGGCACGTAAAGGTATCTTTCCATAGTATGGATATCACACGATAGTCAGGAAATCAGTCTTAACCTCATATAGACTCCAAGAGACCTTAAAGAAGAGGACTGGACATCTTCTTTAAGGTCTCTTGGAGTCTATATGAGGTTAAGACTGATTTCCTGACTATCGTGTGATATCCATACTATGGAAAGATACCTTTACGTGCCTTTAATCCTCTCACACTTGTGAGTACATCTACAATAGATCAGCCAATTTACTTTAAATTTGTCACATCAATATTGCACAATATATATATTTTTTATTCCACATATCCCTGCGCTTCCCGGAGAATCATCCCTACTTCCTATCCTCATATACATTTATACCTCCACAGGGCTAGACATTAGCCTCCTATCAACCCGACTTTTGCTCCGCTTGCTTTATATTTACCTGTTATCTCTCGAACATTGCTTTCCTTGAGCTCATATTCGGTTTTCTATATCTTATAGTGGAAGCAAAGTACGGTGTGTGATTATGGGTAGGTTTGGGGACTGGTCATGTGAACGCGCTCATGAGATCTTTAACATTGCTGAATTCTGATACCATAAAGAGAAATGTGAATAAAAATGTGTGTGTGAGGGGTGGGAGGGGAGCGCCTGCGTTAATCCCCAGGGTTCCAAGAAACGCAGGTGAAAAACTTCAGGGCTCACGATTACTTTTACCTTCCCTACAGTATAGCTCTAATGTTTTACTGCATCACGGGCTTCATTGCCCACTCAAACGCCGATAGCTCCTTCCCTCTCAATAGCCCCCTACATATTCTAGGCAGAGGTGCGTAGAGTAATGCACAGTTAAGGATAGGGAACGTATGCGTGGACAACTGGTTTATCCCATTATAAAGCTTAATGGGGACGTAAAATGATCTACTTCTAAAAACATGAAGTTTTTATAAATCTGCTCCCAAACTCTGGCACCCTGTCCCTATCTACAGGATCCCCCTGCCCCATCTCTGGTAAAAACCCATTGTTCGATCAGGAAAAAATATCTACACTATACTCAACCCACACACTTTCTCTTCTATGAACTTATAATGTGAGTAATAGGACATGGTAAATATATCTTGAAGGCCACAATTTTCAATTTGCTAGGCCTATGCATATTTCCATTCAAAGATATGGATGTGGCACATACAAGCATTTTTACTAACCCCCTCTGAAGGGACTGCCAGCTGTGGTCCCAGGTGGACACCCAATGTCGTCCCTTACGGCTTTCTATTGGCACGCGTGACCTTTAAACCTGCATTAGAGAGCATCACCTTTAAGAGGTATGAATCTCTGGGAGCAAGGTTTCCCCTGATCGGGGCTGAACCGCGTTCATTTCAGAAGACCCCTTGCTTCTAAAGGGGGAAATACTTCCCCCCCCCTTCTTTTAAAGAGAAATGCAAAGTGTTGCATACTTTTTCACAGCTCTGTAACAAAATAACGTATCTTCTGCAACAGTCTGTAATTGTTGAAAAGCTTCACTTATTCTGCTCTAACCTTGGATGAGAAGCTGCAAACAAGCAACCAGTACACAAGGCCTTTGACATATTTTTCCAGACTTATCTACCACTAAACTGACAGCTTCATGTCATGTATCTTAAAAGAGAGCTGCACGTTTTCATTCTCTAACCCTGGTACGCCGGATTTAGAAAACATTTGTGTGCCACAGAATTTGGATGACAAACAATAACCGGCTATGACAAGTCCCAGCCAGCCTGCATTTCCGTTAAACACACAGATTAACGCAGGGGTATGCCCCGAAACTTTGCGCAGTGCTGTATTTTCATTGTGCACATAAAAGCATCATTAAAAACTCCTGGAGACACCGATTCTCTGTGTGGCCCAACTACGGACTGCCCTGGCGTCCATCCGGATTCCCGCCCCTGGTCGGCAAAAGCACCAGAGCACTTATCACCTATTAAGATCAAAGTCGACGACCCACAAGCTCCATTGTTTCCTACCATAGAATGTTGCAGGCGCCATCAGTCCCTGCCCGGTAGAGTTTACAATCTCATTTTAGATCAGACTTGTCCAAAGTCACAAGCAGAGCCGACACTGGGAGCAGAACAGGGTACACCTGCTTCAAAAGGCAGCGACATTACCACTGAGCTGCTCCTTCCCTCATATGGGTCTGATTGTGCTTACATGCGAGGCCCTTGCTCCATGACAAAGCTGCCATGACATGTATGTGTATGCATCACTGTCTTTATTTATATAGCTCCATCCACGTACATAGCGCTTTACAGCAGAACCACGCGTGATATAATAGGAATAAGTGCTCCGTACATAAAAAGTAGACAGGAAAAGGAGTCCTTGCTCGAAGAGCTTACAATCCAAGTGGTAAGTAGGGAGATTTTACAGACAGTAAGGGTA
The DNA here is from genome assembly GCF_040206685.1 of Ascaphus truei. Classification (NCBI taxonomy): domain Eukaryota; kingdom Metazoa; phylum Chordata; class Amphibia; order Anura; family Ascaphidae; genus Ascaphus; species Ascaphus truei. The sequence goes on from NC_134485.1 coordinate 78,992,938, forward strand.
TTATGGTAAGTGCGTCTTCAAAAAGGGACATGGTAGATGTATAGATTACAGATGATACTTTCTTATATAGAGCTGCTGTGTACATAGAGGTCTCCGACAATTTATGTGAAATGGCAGAGGAGCAGTTACACTGCCACTAGACTACTATGCCAGCAAATGCCAAACTACACCACAATTCGCTCATCAAAAACACAAGACAAACTGACCAATGTATTTCCCCCCACAATGCTTAGTTGTGGATTCATCGTAAAAACAACACAGGAAGAGAAAAGGAGAAGGAAGTTACGTCACCCTGTGGTGTCACGTTACCATGACAACAGGACGCTGTTAAACTCGGAGTGGTGGCAACCCTGATTGCAGACCTACTCCATTAAAAAAAAAAAAAAAGCTCTGTTAAGGAACGAGACCAATAATTGACACAGTAACAGCGAAATTTACAAATCAGACCAAGATTACTTTACGTAATTTTAATACCTTTCTGTTCAGTGTTAATACAGTAACCAAGGGGTTAACTTGCATTTTAAAATACCTATTTTTTTTCCTATGTCTCCTGTGAGGTCACCTGGTTTTGTGTGTATGGGCCAAAAAAAACAATAAAAAGAACAACCAGGTTAAGAGTGAGTTGACTATGTAGAGTATACAGATGTTACTTTTCTGATTCCAACCGCGATTTATGAACTTTAAGCACAGGGCAATCTCACAGTGCCGACACTGGCAAAAGAAATAGGGCATCGGAATCTAAGAGAAGATTCTACCTTTGAGCCTCATTCCACAAGACACCAACATTAAACATACCGCAATACTTTTTCATTGCCCAGTCATCTGTCAAGATTAATAATGTACATTGGTCATTCTTAAAACGTACTGCATGTTTTGGGGGTGTTTTCCCCACTCGTTGCTCTTCTCCCTTATTTTTTCTGGAATAATAAAAAATTATTATTTTTTTTTTTTTAAAAAGGTGTGATTTTATTTTAATACTTGGCATTTTAATAAAGCATCTAGTTGTCATTTCCTGGTCATTTATTATCGTCACATGAATGATCCTTATTACTACATTAATATCTCTAAAGCTTGTAAAACCAATTTGCAGCCCAGTATACACAATCCGAGCAGCAAATAATGTATGTATATGTAGCCCTGGTTGCCCCCCCCTCAAGTGAGATTGGGGGGTCTACTTCTATTGCTACTCCATATTTGTGGTGGTGCGTACCTGTGTGGCAACAAGAGGGCTGAGTGATCCGCTGTGTTGTGGGGAGAACAGGACAGGTTTTACAGGGTACCTTATTCTTGGCTGCAGCGCCGCCAGTCAGCATGGATCCTCTGGATGGAAGGATGGTCCATACTAACACCTTTCTAGATCCTCAGACAGTGAGTCACACTGATGATGGTACAATGGTGTTTATTTGCAGGTACAGGTCTCACAGCATTGCATATCTTTCCTTGGTGGCCTGGTGATAGTACTGGTACTCCTCCTGAGGCCTCCTAGTGAGACCCAGGGTAGATGGTACTCACTCACAGGGGGAGGATAGAGACAACTACTTTTGTGAGAGTGCCAGTATTTATACCCTTTGGGTGTGACTGTAACTCTGTCTCATAACAAGACAAATCTGGATACTGATAGGCCATCACATCCAGTAGGTAGCCCAATCAGTATCCACCCTTCAGGCTGTCTCTCTCTGGCTGTTGCTAGTCCCTCCCTTAGAGACATCAAATCAATGTCACTAAGGCCCCAGACATGTTCCCTGCGTGCTTGCGGAAGCGTGCTTGCGGAAGCGTGCTGACGCGCGCTCCCGCTCAGCACTGAGCCCCTACAGCCGCAATTAGAGCGGCTTTAGTAGGGGCTCACCTGCGCTTCCGCGCGCTTGCGGAAGCGCAGGTCTTAAGGGAATTTAAAATTCCCCCGCTTGCCGGCGAAACAGGCCGGTCACGTGAGCGGTTCGCCCAATGAGGGCGAACCAGCTCCGTGACGTCACTGGCCCGCCCCCGGCCAGTGACGCGCCCGCTCCCGGCCCGCCCCCTGACGGTCTGTCCCCCTTCTGCCCGATTCCTGCCCCCCTTCTGCCCGATCCCTGTCCCCCTTCTGCCCGATCCATGTCCCCCTTCTGCCCGATCCCTGCCCCCCTTCTGCCCGATCCCTGCCCCCCTTCTGCCCGATCCCTGCCCCCCTTCTGCCCGATCCATGTCCCCCTTCTGCCCGATCCCTGCCCCCCTTCTGCCCGATCCCTGTCCCCCTTCTGCCCGATCCCTGTCCCCCTTCTGCCCGATCCCTGTCCCCCTTCTGCCCCGATCCATGTCTCCTGTGTGTGTATGTGTGTGTTTGTGCATTGTGTGTGTGTGTGTGTGTGTGTGTGTGTGTGTGTGCATGTGCGTGTGCGTGTGCATGCGTGTGTGTGTGTATGCATGTGTGTGCATGTGTGTGTATGCATGTGTGTGTGTGCATGTGTATGCATGTGTGTGTATGCATGCATGTGTGAGTGTATGCATGCGTGTGAGTGTATGCATGTGTGTGTGTGTGTGTGTGTGTGTGTGTGTGTGTGTGCCTTTGTGTGTGCCTTTGTGTGTGTGTGTGTGCCTTTGTGTGTGTGTGTGTGCGTGCGTGAATATATTTATCAAAGTTGCACAATGTTAATAAATAATTTATTCTCACAACATGTCTTTTTTTTTAATTTTTAAAATATTATATAATATACACACACACACACACACACACACGTTCCCCAGTGACACACACACACTGACAGCTACCAAGTGACACACACACACACACACACACAGTGATACCCGCCTCCCAAGCGCTTGCTGTCTCCTCTGTAAGGACAGCAAAAAGCTCCTGGTAGAGCGAGCGGCAGCAAGCGAGAGCGAGCAAGCGCCAAACATGGCCAAGGCCTAAGGCTGCAAAAGCACACAGGGCTTTTCTGAAGGAACTAGCCCATCCACTGCCTGCACCTAACAGGACTTACACTGGTAGGGCCCGGAAAAAGAAGTAGCGTCGGGAGGCTAAGCTACATACACACTTACATATCCGATCCTCGCTTATCTGCCAGCGCGCGTCCCACAAACCGCCATCAGATTGCGGGTCCATGTTAATCTGCGGCGGGGAGCGTCGGATAAGCGGTTCCGACGTTGGATAATGCATCCAGCAGACTGCATTATACGGCGTCTGATAATCCGTTCGATGTAAAGTGGACCATCTGATACCAAGGACCACATAAGTACACTTTTTTATTGTTATTATTATTTTTTGAAGGAGTCATGGCACACAACAGTAAATTCCAAAAATTGGAGCGATTGCTGCTGCCAACGTACTAAACTGTACTATGTAGAAGGGTAAAAAAAAGCAGGCACCCCAAATGGTACAATAATTGTGTCTTTACTAGCTCAATGTGTCAGCTTCCCTATAGCTTTAGATATCTATATCTACACACACGCACCCCTATAATAAAAAAATAATATTATTTGAGTCCTAAAAAATATCAATTAATGAATTATTATTGTTTTCCCCTTTGAATGAGAAACCTATGAAAAGTTCTGTACACTAGTTTCAACTATAAGGAACTCTAATGTTGATCCACTAAAAGGCATCACAACCTCATCTTTTTGTTCCCCCTACACTTGAAGGCCGCGCTTATAGTGTGCAAAGCAGTGCCCGCGCGACGTCATTCCCGCTAAGCCTGCATTTTATGCAGGCGACAGGGGGCGTGGCGGAGGCGTGGCACATGACGTCATGCGAGTGGTTTGTCATTATTGGCTGAACCGCTTCACGTGAGACACCGACGTCACGCGGCGGCCGCATAAGAGAAACAAATTCATTTGTCTCTCCTGGATCCTGCCGCTCAGCCGTGCTATCTGCAGCATGATGCACAACAAAGGTATGTGTTTTGGCGCCGCACACCATCGCAGTCGCCACATCTATAAAGCACGGCCTAAGAGTAAACACCTAAAGAGGTTTACAACCAATACAGAGCATTGTGCTACAAACAACTCCAGCAGGGCAGCCTATAATATTCAGTTTATTTCAGGGCAATACAAAGCATATCTGGGGTTTGCAGCACTGCCTTTCCCACTTATGAAGAAAAAAAAAATTTGACAAAATGTTTAGAGAATGATACATTAAGTATTACAAAATAGTCCTGGAAAACTGGACACGGAAGAGACATGCAGACAGGGTTAAGGATTAGCCAGCACTGATCTTTAACCCTGCAGTGTGTTCATGTATCCTCCCCCACAAAGCTGCCAACCACAGCATGACTTAAAAGTAAAACCCTTTCCCAGGTCAGGAGGAGCGTACCAATGTGCACCAAAAAAGGGAGGGGAGTACTGCTGCAGCAAAGCCTTTCTGCTACTGACATACGAGTTACATTCAAGAAAGAAAAAAAAAACCACAAGAAAAACTCCCCTTTGTGTGTTACAGCAGTGCATGCACATACAGCTCAGTGGAGCTTCTCCCTAAACCATACACCCCTCTAAATCTGGCGGAATGGTGAGGTCGGGTGAAGGTGACCTTGAAGGGCAGTGAGGCTCAGGAAGTAGAGTGCACATGAGGAGCTGCAAGTGCACAGCTCCTGCTCTAAACAAAACACCACAGTGCAACCCATTCAGTGCTGGATGCATTGTCACTGCAGTGTTACAAAGTACTGCAGTTCTAGGAATTAATCATCTCAAAACTACAGCCTTTATTTGCTACACAGACATGCAAAAAAATTAATAAAGACACTTGCATGTAAAGTGACCAGATGACACCTGGGGATCTCTAGCACAAGGTTACATTTGATCATCCAAACAGTTCCAGCTTTCTAAAATGTAATGGAACATTTAAGAGCCCTAACCGGCTGTGCTTGAAATCTCTTCTATTTGGAAGCTTAACAGAGAAAGGTTATTTTTCTTTTAATTTACAAACCCGAAGGGACTTGTTTGGGAGCCGTGAAAAAACCTTTGTTCAGCCACTGCTATTATTTGGTACACGTTTCCCTGTGACCAATGTATTTATTTTCTCTAAGGCATAGTAGGAAACGGAATTGCAACGCATGTAGTGTCTGATGTTGGGATACTTGGATAACCTTACCTATTCCGCACAAGTGTGTAAGGAACACAGCCCTCACATGCAGGGCAGGGAGTTGTGTATGAACTTCTAGCAGCACAGCCTTGAGAGCACCGAATCCCCCACCAAACTATATAAACCACTCAGTGCCATCAAGAGCAAAAAAAACTCCCTTCCGAATCATATTGCTCAATAAGAAATGTAATACCTTTTCACCACATTCACGGTCAATGGAGCTAGTTAGAGCACTGTAGGCCCTTCTGGAAGATAGATGAGTCGCAGATGCTGGAGTGATTACATTTATTAAGTCAATAGCCAAGGTTATAGGTAGCAATACAAATTATAAGAGACTAAAACTTGTATGGCTATAATTCTTTTAGGGCCTTGGGGGTATCACAATGCAATACGCAAATTACTTCAAAAACCGAGGTACAATAAGTTTGCCTTTGACACAAAACTGCAACGTATTGGTAATAAAAACAATGCAGCACAGATTCACAAGGTAAGGCTCAACAATAAATCATTAACTCGCTTTCATATATGTTACAAGTCTTCAGATCTGACATCATAAAGCACAACAGTTAGGACTGCAGTAAAAAAAAATGCAATGAATCACAATGATTACAATATCAAATGTGGATTGATATAATATAAACTTTGTTTTTTTGTTAATGCCCATTGCATAAAATGTCTAGACACTGTTGTTGCATCACTTGTAAAAATTGGTTTCCAGTTTAAAATCAACCTTCCAATAGACCAAAAAAAAAAAAAAAAAAACACAAGCCAATTCTTCCCAACTGTAAGATCAAATGCTGAAACTACCAAGTTCAATTAAATAGCCCAGTGTAAAGCAATGTGATCACAGCAACCAGACTGTCAACATATTAAAGTGCATTAATAAACATGAATGGATTTGTGGAAAGTCACAGGAAATCTCTGAGAACACAATGTATTAAAGTTAATGACAATGGCATTATAAGTGGAAGAGAAGGAGGGAGTACCATAAAAAATTTTTTTTAAAAACACCTACTTCTTCCCAAGGGCATTAAGTAAACATTTCACAACCAGTGGCAGAATCACAGTGATTTGAAGTTGCTAAGTGGTTTATGCCAATAAATTGCCAATTCATGGCAAATAGTGTCTCTATAGAACAGAATGTGTTTAATACACATCATAATATGTAAAACATATATAATAAATGTTCACTAATCCACATACACACTAACAATCGCTCCTTTGCCTCGGGGGTCTGTAGACTGTTTTAAGTACTTTCTTCAAGCAGTGCAGAGTTCCACTCTCATACCTACCTACTGTATAAGAGACCCGAGTATTCTGCCACTAGACTAGGTGAATACTATCATGATGGTAAAAACATTTCCCTACCCTTTATTAGGGGCCTGCAGATGAACTGTAGCTTTCCCCCTTGCTTTGCAGCGGTGTTACCAATCTCAGTACTACTTTATAATGCAACATGCCAAGTGTTCTCATCCTGCACAACCGGCATCAACTCCTTCCCTGCCAGAGAGACCATGATATGATAATGTGCATCATCTGATAACCCCTTTGCTGCCACATGCAACTAGGAGTGATCCCGGCCATACTCAGCACTGTTTTTTTGAAACATGCCCATTATCACAGAGGAAGTGAGTAAATAACGCCCGGCATAACCTGCTCTTCATCCGCTGTATCACACCCAGCACTACAACATGATGAGGAGGAATAGGGAGAACCCCAATAACACATAGCTATCTGACCTCACCCCACAGCCGATTGTGTGCCGGTCATACCCATAGCTCATGTACATTGCAACAGGATCAGGAGGATCCCAACAACCCACCCCGGCAGGTAAAGGGTTTAGGGGAGAGCTGGGCACATAGTGCTCTGTCACCAGCATGTTAGCCGCCTGTATTACCGCAGCAGGGTCCCGGGCTCCTGTGGGGGGTCTCTGCAGGGGCAGCGCTGTGCACACCGGGCTCCTCCGCCTTGCTGACCATGTCCTCTGTGCTGCTGCTGCTGGCAGGCTGCTCCCCGGATCACACTGTTATCTGCAGGCGCTGGAAGTAGAGAGCCCGCCGGTCACATACAGAGACACACACGTGGTGCAGCTGTAACCTCTGCCACCCGACCTTCCAGGGGAGAATCCGCTGACGGCAGACGCCGAGGGACAAACCTCCTAGCAGCCTGCTGAGTCACACAACGCCTTAAAGTCACAGGCGTGCACATTGAAGTAATAATAGGCACATCCCAAGATCTAAGCGTTTCCAGGGAAGAGATGGGCTGGGAGAAGAATGAGTCAGATGTATGTGTAGTGAGTGGGGCTGTTCAACCCATCTCTATTGTCATATAAACCGCGCTTCTATTTAATCGGCTTATGCATTGTGCAGCCCAGTGCTGCTTGAGGCGTCAGTACATAAAATAAAAAAGTAGTTGTGCGGTGTTTGAATGCAGGAGAGGGCAATCGTTTAACAGGGCAGAGCCGTGCGGGCTATTTATTAAAGACTCTGAGCTGCGAAAGTGAGGCAAGCCACTTTGTGGCAGATTTATAAATAGGCATTCCGGTGCAAGGCTGCGCTTACAGCGCCGGTGATGCTGACGTCACGCTGCGGTCGCTGGAAAAATCGAATTGACTTGACTTCCAGCGATTGCGACCAAGCCGTCGCTCCGCTCCTACTATAAGCGCACGCGACGGCGGTAATACATTTGTTTTGCCGTTACGTCGCTGTCGCCTGCGCTATAAGCACAGCCTTAGGTTTTAACCGGAAAACACCACTGATTGATCGGGCGACCATACGTCATGTTTTAGCTGGGACAGTCCTGGCTTTTTCATGAAATGTCCCGGTGTCCGTAAAAGTTCATGAAAACCCGTGGAAATGTCCTGGTTTTTACCCAAAGATGGTCCTCTGTGGCGCTGGAGTCCTGGTACTTGATCTTCTTATCTCTCCTTTGAATATGTTGGAAAAAATGTAACAATAGAATATGCTTCAATACCTAGTACAATACTGTATTCCTATTGTCACCTTATTGTGAAAACCCACTCAGTGCAATGACTTAACTGGATCCCCACAACTTGTGATCCCTGGGATACCTTAAAATAATAAATAAAAAGTGTGTTTGAAAGCAGATGATTCACTCTTTAATAGACCTTAAACCCTTTTTGTATTGAGTGCCTATTTACACAGTAGAATAGCACCCTGGTGCTGGTGAAACAAATTGGACCTGAATGATGAAACTTAACTTATAGCTAATTGCTGTCTTCAGTGCAATTCACACTGCATGTAGAGATCATAGCTTGTGTTCCTCATCTGTCTATCTATCTATCTATCTATCTATCTATCTATCTATCTATCTATCTATCTATCTATATATATATCTTCTATATATCTATCTATCTATCTATCTATCTATCTATCTATCTATCTATCTATCTATATATCTTCTATATATCTATCTATCTATCTATCTATCTATCTATCTATCTATCTATCTATCTATCTATCTATCTTCTTCTATATAAATATATAAAACGTTGTATGTTTGCTGTTCTTATGGGCAATCTGATTGGTCCGTCAGTCTGTCACTCAGCCTCTGGCAAATCAGATTGCTCTGTGGCCCGCCCCCCTCTCATTGGCCTGCGTGGCTCTATGACATCACTCAACTGCCACTCTCCTGTTCTCCTCCTCACCCGCAGCTCACCTCCCCGCCGGCTCCCCACCCGCAGCTCACCTTCCCCCTTGGCGCGCCTTCCCCCTTCCCGGTGGCCGTCACTCTCCCCCGTCAGCCGGACCGCAGCTCACCTTCCCACTCGGCGCGCCTTCCCCCATCCCGGTGTCCGTCACTCTCCCCAGTCAGCCGGACAGGCCCGGCCCCTTCCCTGCTGCAAGGTTCCCGGCGGCTCGCGCTCACAGGTGGAGAGAGGGGGCGGGGGCGCAGCGCTACCCGGACGGGAGGAGGGAGAGCAGAGAAGGGCTAGGTGCACGACATTCAGACTGGACAATCGGAGGAGCGTGGGAGAGAGGAGCGGTGCTGTGAGTCCTGTTAGAGGGGAGGGGGCTTTGTGGTCCGTACCTTCTCAAGAATAGAGGGGAGGGGGCTTTGTGGTCCTGTAACAGGGGAGGGGGTCGTGTGTGTGTGTGTGTGTGTGTGTGTGTGCGTGCGTGCGTGCGTGTGTGTGTGACACCGTGTGTGTGGGGGGGACACTGTGTGTGGGGGGACAGTGTGTGTGTGTGGGGGGGCAGTGTGTGTGTGTGTGTGGGGGGGGGAGAACACTGTGTGTGGGGGGGGGACAGTGTGTGTGTGTGTGTGGGGGGGAGAACACTGTGTGTGGGGGGGAACACTGTGTGGGGGGGGACACTGTGTGTGTGGGGGGAACCCTGTGTGTGTGTGTGGGGGGGGGAACCCTGTGTGTGTGGGGGGGGGGACACTGTGTGAGTGTGTGGGGGGGACACTGTGTGTGGGGGGGGGACACTGGGTGTGGGGGGGGGGACACTGGGTGTGGGGGGGGACCGTGTGTGTGTGTGTGTGTGTGTGCGTGCGTGCGTGCGTGTGTGTGTAACACTGTAGGGGGGGGAAAGGAGCTGCGCAAGGGGGGGGGGGACGCACAAACAGGGAGGAGGGAGCGGGGAGTGGAGAGAGAGGAGGGAGCGGGAAATTTTACTCCCGGGCAACTCCGGGTCTCTCAGCTAGTAAAAAATAAAATGGATACCAAACATAGTGCAATAATGTTACAAAAAATGCTTTACTAAAAACTTAAAATAAAAGCAATTGGAATCACACTCACGAATTCCCTCTTAAAATCGCGCAGTGTGACCGTTCAGGCCGTCACAGCCCCTTGGCTGCGGCTCCTCATGCTGAGTTGGTGTTCCCGGTAGATGAAAGTTGTATCTGTCTTGCCTTGAGCTCTCCCTGTGTCCGCCGCTTCCGCATTCATCTTCCTTTGACGTCAGCGGTCTCCACGGCACTCCCCCAATGTATGGGAGCCTTCTAGGGAAAAAACACCTCTTGTGTATGGCACAAAGCGGAACAGAACACTTTCCTCCACACTCCTCACTCTCCTCTGCTCACTGGGAACTGCGATCGGCTCCGGTCCACGCTGCGCATGTGTAGCTCCGCCCTACGCGTTTCTCAAACTGCTGTTTGCTTCGTCGCTTCTACTGTAAGCGCACGCGATGGCGGCAATACATTTGTTTAGCTGCGACGTCGCTTTCGCCGGCACTATAAGCGCAGCCTTAGGTTTTAACTGGAAAACACCACCGATTGATCGGGCGACCATACGACACGGTTTAGCCGGGACAGTCCTGGATTTTTCATGAAATGTCCCGGTGTCCGTAAAAGTTCACGAAACCCGTGGAAATGTCCTGGTTTTTACCGTTCGATGGCGGGGGCGGCAGATTTGGCTTCACTGTTGCAGCCGGGACACTTTCATATTTGACCCCCATTGACACCCCATAAAAAGGGTTTGTGGCTGGTTTGTATTATAACAATAGAAATGGAAATCTATTCTTTTTTTAAAGCTGAATTCAGGTATAATAATAATAATAGCATGTTCTTGTATAGCGCTGCAAGTTGTATGTAGCGCTTTACAGAGACATTTTGCAGGCACAGTCCCTGCCCCGTGGAGCTTACAATCTATATATATATATATATATATTTATTTTTTGGTGCCTGAGGCACAGGGAGATAAAGTGACTTGCCCAAGGTCACAAGGAGCCGACACCAGGAATTGAACCAGGTTCCCCTGCTTCAAACTCTCAGTGCCAGCCAGTGTCTTTACTCACTGAGCCACTCCCTCTCCCGATATGCAAATAAAAAGCAGTGGTACTCTGGGCCTAGGGTTGCCAGGTGGCTTCACCAAAATTACTAGAATTAATGCTGGAAGGTGCGACGCGCTGGAGAAAAGTCGGTGGGGAGGTGTGCTAATTATAAATGATCTGATCGTTATGTCATTTTTTCTAAATTTCACTCAAAGTGTGCACCATTTCATATTCTATTTCGTAAAAAACAAATTTGGGATGGAGCACCCTCCCCAGATTTTTTTTTAAAACATAGAATATAAAATGGTGCAAATTGGTGCATACCAGGGGAGAAATTGCTGTTATGTAATTTTCTCCCTCCCCTCCCCCCATCCCTCTCATTTTCTCCCCTCCCCCCATCCCTCTCATTTTCTCCCCCCCCATCCCTCTCATTTTCTCCACCCCCATCCCTCTCATTTTCTCTCCACCAGCCATCTCATTTTCTCTCCCCCCCATCCATCTCATTTTCTCCCCCCCATCCATCTCATTTTCTCTCCCCCCCATCACTTTCACTTTCTCCCCCCCATCACTTTCACTTGCTCCCCCCCATCACTCTCACTTTCTCCCCCCCATCACTCTCACTTTCTCCCCCCCATCACTCTCATTTTCTCTCCCCCCCATCACTCTCATTTTCTCTCCCCCCATCACTCTCATTTTCTCTCCCCCCCATCACTCTCATTTTCACTCTCATTTTCTCTCCCCCCCATCACTCTCATTTTCACTCTCATTTTCTCTCCCCCCCATCACTCTCATTTTCTCTCCCCCCATCACTCTCATTTTCTCTCCCCCCATAACTCTCATTTTCACTCTCATTTTCTCTCCCCCCATCACTCTCATTTTCACTCTCATTTTCTCTCCCCCATCACTCTCATTTTCTCTCCCCCCCATCACTCTCATTTTCACTCTCATTTTCTCTCCCCCCCATCACTCTCATTTTCACTCTCATTTTCTCTCCCCCCCAGCACTCTAATTTTCTCTCCCCCATCACTCTCATTTTCTCTCCCCCCATCACTCTCATTTTCACTCTCATTTTCTCTCCCCCCCATTACTCTCATTTTCTCTCCCCCCATCACTCTCATTTTCTCTCCCCCCCATCACTCTCATTTTCTCTCCCCCCCCATCACTCTCATTTTCTCTCCCCCCATCACTCTCATTTTCTCCCCCCCATCACTCTCATTTTCTCTCCCCCCATCACTCTCATTTTCTCTCCCCCCATCACTCTCATTTTCTCTCCCCCATCACTCTCATTTTCTCTCCCCCCCCATCACTCTCATTTTCTCTCCCCCTCCATCACTCTCATTTTCTCTCCCCCATCACTCTCATTTTCTCTCCCCCCATCACTCTCATTTTCTCTCCTCCCCATCACTCTCATTTTCTTTCCCCCCCCCATCACTCTCATTTTCTCTCCCCCCACCCCATAACTCTCATTTTCTCTCCCCCCCATCACTCTCATTTTCTCTCCCCCCCCATCACTCTCATTTTCTCTCCCCCCCATCACTCTCATTTTCTCTCCCCCCCATCACTCTCATTTTCTCTCCCCCCATCACTCTCATTGTCTCTCCCCCATCACTCTCATTTTCTCTCCCCCGCATCACTCTCATTTTCTCTCCCCCCCATAACTCTCATTTTCTCTCCCCCCCATCACTCTCATTTTCTCTCCCCCCCATCACTCTCATTTTCTCTCCCCCCATCACTTTCATTTTCTCTCCCCCATCACTTTCATTTTCTCTCCCCCATCACTCTCATTTTCTCTCCCCCCATCACTCTCATTTTCTTCCCCCCCCCCCATCACTCTCATTTTCTCTCCCCCCACCCCATAACTCTCATTTTCTCTCCCCCCCATCACTCTCATTTTCTCTCCCCCCCATCACTCTCATTTTCTCTCCCCCCCATCACTCTCATTTTCTCTCCCCCCATCACTCTCATTTTCTCTCCCCCCCATCACTCTCATTTTCTCTCCCCCGCATCACTCTCATTTTCTCTCCCCCCCATAACTCTCATTTTCTCTCCCCCCCATCACTCTCATTTTCTCTCCCCCCATCACTCTCATTTTCTCTCCTCCCCATCACTCTCATTTTCTCCCCCCCCCCATCACTCTCATTTTCTCTCCCCCCCATCACTCTCATTTTCTCTCCCCCCATCACTCTCATTTTCTCTCCCCCCCATCACTCTCATTTTCTCTCCCCCCATCACTCTCATTTTCTTCCCCCCCATCACTCTCATTTTCTCTCCCCCCCCATCACTCTCATTGTCTCTCCCCCATCACTCTCATTTTCTCTCCCCCCATCACTCTCATTTTCTCCCCCCCCATCACTCTCATTTTCTCTCCCCCCATCACTCTCATTTTCTCTCCCCCCCATCACTCTCATTTTCTCTCCCCCCATCACTCTCATTTTCTTCCCCCCCATCACTCTCATTTTCTCTCCCCCCCCATCACTCTCATTGTCTCTCCCCCATCACTCTCATTTTCTCTCCCCCCATCACTCTCATTTTCTCCCCCCCATCACTCTCATTTTCTCTCCCCCCATCACTCTCATTTTCTCCCCCCCATCACTCTCATTTTCTCTCCCCCCCCCCATCACTCTCATTTTCTCTCCCCTCCATCACTCTCATTTTCTCTCCCCCCATAACTCTCATTTTCTCTCCCCCCCATCACTCTCATTTTCTCTCCCCCCCCATCACTCTCATTTTCTCTCCCCCCATCACTCTCATTGTCTCTCCCCCATCACTCTCATTTTCTCTCCCCGCATCACTCTCATTTTCTCTCCCCCCCCATCACTCTCATTTTCTCTCCCCCCATCACTCTCATTTTCTCTCCTCCCCATCACTCTCATTTTCTTCCCCCCCCCATCACTCTCATTTTCTCTCCCCCCCATAACTCTCATTTTCTCTCCCCCCATCACTCTCATTTTCTCTCCCCCGCATCACTCTCATTTTCTCTCCCCCCATCACTCTCATTTTCTCTCCCCCATCACTCTCATTTTCTCTCCCCCGCATCACTCTCATTTTCTCTCCCCCCATCACTCTCATTTTCTCTCCCCCATCACTCTCATTTTCTCTCCCCCGCATCACTCTCATTTTCTTCCCCCCCCCCATCACTCTCATTTTCTCTCCTCCCCATCACTCTCATTTTCTTCCCCCCCCCCATCACTCTCATTTTCTCTCCTCCCCATCACTCTCATTTTCTTCCCCCCCCCCATCACTCTCATTTTCTCTCCCCCCCCATCACTCTCATTTTCTCTCCCCCCATCACTCTAATTTTCTCTCCCCCCACCCATCACTCTCATTTTCTCTCCCCCCCCATCACTCTCATTTTCTCTCCCCCCATCACTCTCATTGTCTCTCCCCCATCACTCTCATTTTCTCTCCCCCGCATCACTCTCATTTTCTCTCCCCCCCATAACTCTCATTTTCTCTCCCCCATCACTCTCATTTTCTCTCCCCCCCCATCACTCTCATTTTCTCTCCCCCCATCACTCTCATTTTCTTCCCCCCCCCATAACTCTCATTTTCTCCCCCCCCATAACTCTCATTTTCTCTCCCCCCATCACTCTCATTTTCTCTCCCCCATCACTCTCATTTTCTCTCCCCCGCATCACTCTCATTTTCTCTCCCCCCATCACTCTCATTTTCTCTCCCCCCCCATCACTCTCATTTTCTCTCCTCCCCATCACTCTCATTTTCTTCCCCCCCCCATCACTCTCATTTTCTCTCCCCCCCCATCACTCTCATTTTCTCTCCCCCCATCACTCTAATTTTCTCTCCCCCCACCCATCAGTCTCATTTTCTCTCCCCCCCCCCATCACTCTCATTTTCTCTCCCCCCCCATCACTCTCATTGTCTCTCCCCCATCACTCTCATTTTCTCTCCCCCCATCACTCTCATTTTCTCCCCCCCCATCACTCTCATTTTCTCTCCCCCCCCATCACTCTCATTTTCTCTCCCCCCCATCACTCTCATTTTCTCTCCCCCCATCACTCTCATTTTCTCCCCCCCCCATCACTCTCATTTTCTCTCCCCCCCCCCATCACTCTCATTTTCTCTCCCCCCCATCACTCTCATTTTCTCTCCCCCCATCACTCTCATTTTCTCTCCCCCCATCACTCTCATTTTCTCTCCCCCCCCCACATCACTCTTATTTTCTCTCCCCCCCCATCACTCTCATTTTCTCTCCCCCATCACTCTCATTTTCTCTCCCCCCATCACTCTCATTTTCTCTCCCCCCCCATAACTCTCATTTTCTCTCCCCCCCATCACTCTCATTTTCTCTCCCCCCCATCACTCTCATTTTCTCTCCCCCCCATCACTCTCATTTTCTCTCCCCCCATCACTCTCATTTTCTCTCCCCCCATCACTCTCATTTTCTCTCCCCCCATCACTCTCATTTTCTCTCCCCCCCCAATCACTCTCATTTTCTCTCCCCCCCATAACTCTCATTTTCTCTCCCCCCCACATCACTCTCATTTTCTCTCCCCCCCATCACTCTCATTTTCTCTCCCCCCCATCACTCTCATTTTCTCTCCCCCCCATCACTCTCATTTTCTCTCCCCCATATCACTCTCATTTTCTCTCCCCCCCCATCACTCTCATTTTCTCCCCCCCCCCCCATCACTCTCATTTTCTCTCCCCCCCCATCACTCTCATTTTCTCTCCCCCCCCATCAGTCTCATTTTCTCTCCCCCCATCACTCTCATTTTCTCTCCCCCCCATCACTCTCATTTTCTCTCCCCCACATCACTCTCATTTTCTCTCCCCCCATCACTCTCATTTTCTCTCCCCCCCCATCACTCTCATTTTCTCTCCCCCCCCCATCACTCTCATTTTCTCTCCCCCCCATCACTCTCATTTTCTCACCCCCCCCCCCCACATCACTCTCATTTTCTCTCCCCGCCCATCACTCTCATTTTCTCTCACCCCCCCCCCCCCACACACAGAACAACACACACTTACTTTATGATTGGCTGCTGCTTGGTAATGCAGCCAATCAGGCATTACCAAGTAGCAGCCAATCAGGATGGAGGCAACTGCCCAGCCCCCCAAGCAACAGCCCTGCTCAGCCAAACCCATGCCCTCAAGCCAGTCAGGTAATTAAGTCCAGAGCAGTTATACCAGACACAAACACATCCTGTACTACCTCTTATTTGTTATTGTGTTACAGTGTCCAAATTCAGGACAGGCTGGTTCAATACCGGACACCTGGCAACTCTTATCTGTGTCCCCTTATACCACCACTCACTGACTTTGAGGATTATTTATTAAACTGCTATAGTGCTGACAACAAGAGACAGGGGAGCCCAATGCTACATCCAATTGACAAAACATATATGGTAATAAGCATAACGTGTAAATACTTCAATAATAATATTTTCTTTGTTATTTAGTGAAACCCTTTGGCCAAAGCGTCATAAGCCTGCATACCAACGTCAAGGTATAACCAAATTTGCAGGTCCTAACACTACACTATGAACCTTTCTTTATACCTCGGTATGAGGGGGAACAACCATAGTGGGTCCTGTTCATACAGCAAAATGTAAAAACCTCCCAAATTAAAAAGGTGGGGAGGGGTGAGCTCTGGGAGGAGGTGCGACACTGCCCCAGTCGGCAATAATGCAGGGTGGTTAATAACCCCTGAAAATAAGTTAAACAACACACAGAATCCCAGCAAGCTCTTTTTTGGGAACCCCTGATTAATAACCCCCTCTGAATTCATCTAGCATATGGGTCCACATATGCATTCAGTGTAGGCATCAAAGGCTACAAAGACTTCAGTGGTGCCTCAGTGTTTGATATCATGCTTTTTCCATTCAAATCTCATTCTTTGGTTGAGCCCTTGGGTTTTGACAGCAATGATTGAGTTGTTTAACCCTTTGCAGTGTGCTTAAGGACCCATAGCACAGGATCTATAATAGGTTGATGAAAGTGAGGATCACAAATCATTTTTTTTTTTTATATCTTCAATGGTAAAATATGACAATAACTGAATAACATAATGCAACTGAAGTGAATGGTATAAGTCTGGGGTGCGCAATCTTTTTCCCCTCCGCCCCCCCTGCCGGCTCTCCCCCTCTCCTTACCTTGGCTCCGGCGTCCTGACACCACGTTTCCATGGCAACCTGTCTCTAGAAGCCATCTGAGCCAAGGTAAGTGAAGTTTACAAAGGCCTTTGCCGCTCCCCCTTTGGGAAGCGTCCACACAGAGAATCAGGGCAGTGCGCCCCCCATTTTGCACCCCCCTGGTATAAGCTACCCTGTACATATCCTTTGAGAATTCAGGTGCCTGTAAAAAATGCCTTATTCACTTTTCTTACATGAACTCCTTATTTTGTGAATGCCCTACCCCTTTCTCATCTAATCTTTAACATTGAATGAAAAGTTGTTTTTTGTAATGTGCGTTTATTAAATATTGGGGCAAAGCACTTCAGACTGTATTTTAGCTAGATGTACAGTACTCAATCAAGGTGCTTTACAATGGGAAGATGGAGAGGGTTTCTAAAAGGCAGGGTTGTAGACTTGTCCGAGACATGTGAATGTGCTCACAAGTGATATTTTTATTCGCTGTGCACTGTACAGGGGAGGGTTTTTGTCACTTTTTTACCCACCATAACTTACTTGATGTGTGGTTAAAACCTATCCCAGCTTCACATTGCAAAGCCGGGATAACCAGCCTCACACTGATGAGACCCAAAAGGTCGAAACAGCTGTCTGTGAGTAGGTTAACTAGCTTTCCACTTCTTAACCTCAGGCTGTGCTGAAAAGCTGTGTAATACGGAAGGCATAAGCTTATAGGGGTCTTCATGAAGTAAAAAGTGACACTGTGTGCTCATTTGCATGGCATTTCCCAGAATCCCTGGCTGCAGGGGAAGCACTGTATGCTAGGAGATACTGGTGAAAAGCAGGGTTGCAGATATGTGAATGTTCTGATATTTTTACTTGCTAAAATAAATCCCATTTTCTTAAAAATGAATGAAGAATTGTATATTTGAAAATAAAATCGAGCATTAGCACTTACCCTAATTGTAGTTTGCAAGGACATTACATTAAAACCTTGTTATTTGGTGGGATTTCACAATTTTTTTGACTGGTGGTATAGGTCAAAAACCAGCTGAACAGTTTTTTGTTTTGCTTTTTGCACGGTCACCGAGTGAGATCCAAAGTACACGCTTCTGTTCAGATTGCGTGTACTTTGGATCAGTTAGAACATGTTTTAGGGGAATTCTGCTGAGCATGTGCAGATCATTCTTTCCGCAGCTTATTAGTCTAGCTTCTAAGTCAGCATCGCTGGGGTG
This sequence comes from Ascaphus truei, assembly GCF_040206685.1. Lineage (NCBI taxonomy): Eukaryota > Metazoa > Chordata > Amphibia > Anura > Ascaphidae > Ascaphus > Ascaphus truei. The sequence goes on from NC_134485.1 coordinate 79,011,050, forward strand.
CACTAAAAAATACTCCAAGAAAAGCATTTGTAGCCCACAGGTTTCACACGAGTTTAGCACAATTAGCCTGACTATATCTGTCAAATAACTCACAGATCAGTGTAGTCCAGTCCTGGTTTTGACCGCCTGTCCAGAAGCAATCTGGAATGGGACTATAGATTGTAGAATGCTGAGGAATCGGATGTTAACCCATTCAGTGTCAAAATAATCCAATAGTACGAAGTGAAAAACAGCGATCATATTCCCATGGGTCACACCCTCCTCTGCCCAAAAAAAAAGGAGTCCTCCAGGACCCGCCTGACATACAGAATCTAAAACAAAGGTGCATTTTAAGTTCCTCTATTTGCACAGGATAGAAGAGCTTCCAAAAAAGTGAAAACCTTTTATGGAGGTATTTTAAAACACAACTGCTGTATAATATTAATATGTATATCCTTCTACACACAATAGTAATAGTGATACAACCCATATAAAAAAAAACTTTATTGCATCTAATTTGTGTTTTACATGCAGTATATAGGTAATCAGTTGTAAGCTGCTGTAATTAGCGGACGTTTCTGTGCTTTATCAATAGGTACAAGAGAACTCTTGTTTATACATATTGAGAGAAATAGGTAGAAATAGGTATATCAGCAGTACTATAATATTCACATTGTGGTGTATATCAGCTGTACTATAATATTCACATCGGGGTGCCAGGACTAATCATAGGTTTTCCCCACCCCCTGCAGCTTCAGTGAGTCACAGGGAAGGCGGTGCAACTAGGCCTGGTGTCCAATCAGGGACTCAGACTTACTTCCTGCTTTTCCTGTACTTAAAGCTGCAGTTCAGTCTTTTTTTTTTTTTTTACATTTATTTTTTTACTTCAATAGTTTCATGTGTGCAATCTCTAATTACCTAAAGAACAGTATAGCTGCAGCTCAATTCGTTTTCCATGTATTGATAGGTCGAAATTTGGTGACATATTAAAAGCTGGCATTTGTTTATAATCTGCTTGACTGGCAGTGGAAGCTCATGAATATTCATGAGCATTCCTGCACTGACAAGTGCTAGAGGGAGGGCAGGGCTGACAAAGGGGTGTGCCAGAGCTTGTGACAGGACATGAAGGGGCAGTGCCTTAGCAAATGGCTGTTAAAATAGAATACAAGAAAATTGGTCTTTCAAAGTTGTTTTTTTAAAAACAGAAAATGCTAAAAGTATTTTTTCTTACTACAGAACTGATTTATTAAAAAAAACAAACATGCAGGATATTGACTGAACTGCAGCTTTAAGGGGCTGCATTACCAAAGTTATTCAGTTGTGCCTTTACCCTTGAGAGGGGCTGGTCTCCCCAAATAACTGTGCAGGGCTCTGCTTGTTTGTACTCCCTCCCTTTGGGGAATGAAGTGGGAGACTGTTACTTTTACTCCACCAGGGAGTAAGAGAAGAGCTAGGACTGCTTCAGGTGCCCTAGGCCTGGAGTGAATGTCCAGGGATACATCCTGAGGGTGAAGGCCCTAAGAAGTTCCTGTTGTTGTGTATGCTATGCCATCTGCAGTGTGCAATAAAGTGTTCCTGTTTTACTATACCTTCTTGCCTGAGACTGCAATCTATCAGGGGAAGGATAAAGAAACTCTCCTACAAGGGATTGCTCTCCACATCCCTGGGGCCTGTAAGAGATGGAGGCGCTGTCACTGTGAGTATGAATCAGTTATCACCCCAGAAGCCTGTTCTGACATCCCCTACCACCATGCGGGAGACTCAGATCTACTGTGAGCCACACAGTTGACATCGCTGGTATGTATGAGAGTCATGGTAGTAAAGGGTTTCTGTAATACTACAAAATATCATGGCAGCACAAGCACCATGTACTTTCTAGCAAGGTCACTGAAAGGTCACTGTGCTTGGTTGCAAGAGATCCTAAACTCATGAAGTAGGAATCATACTAAGATCACAATAATAGAAATAATCTGCTTTCAAACTGGAGTGTTTCACTCTGGTGTTGCAGCTAGGAGCCATAGATGTGGACGTTCCTTGCCCTTTAAACCTCTTTCTTATTTCATCTTTACTGTAGTGGAAATGAATCCTCTGGCGTTCTTCTGGATTTCATAGAAGCAGGAAAACAACAAAGATCCTACAATTTAATTTTGATACTATGGGGCCTTTGTATAAAAGAAAACAACCGACTTTTTATGTTGTAAAACTGATGTTTTAGAGAAGTTTTTCATTCATGCAACTCATCGTTTTCACTTATTTTCCCCAATGTGCATCAGCTAGTGATTTGAGAGGGTGACGATAAGTGTTAGCTGTTGCATACGTGAGATGTGAGATGTGACAGGGGCTGGGGGTGGAGGGGGCGTCCTGGGTGCTGGGACAGTTATCCCGTGCCCAGAGGAGAAAGCCCCCAGCCTCTGCTCAATGAATGCTCTGCTGCTGCAACGTACCTCCCTCACCCTGAACAGACTGGCCAGGTCATGGTCAGAGTCCTGGCTCACAGCCAATGGCCCGGCAGGCCTGACGAGATACAGAACAGTGTGTATCAGGGCCTGTAATTTTGAACATTTTCTGAGCGTCAAAATTCTCCAGCTATTTTTCAGCTGGGAAACTGGGATATTTAAACCCCAGAGTGTTACAGGAGATGTATCAAGGTAAGTTTAGAACACGTGGGGTAAAGAGAGAACTTGACATTTATTTCTGGCAATGTATCCATTTTTCTCCATGTGCGCTAGTTTGTGATTTGGAGAGTACATATTATAAAGGTATGTATGAAGTTCTGCATCTGTCTTCTTCCACATCCCCCCCATTTATGGCATCAGAAAATATACAAGGCGTGAAGTGTTTTAAGCCACTCTCCATAGCAATCTGCACCAGATGTAAGAAGCTCAACATATGACACAAATGCACCAAAACACACTTTTCTTTGCATTGTTACATCTCCCCCATAATTTTTTGGGGGTTAGTTATGAAAGCAGCAACAAAATTGTGGTACCAACCATGTACAAACATTTGGAGATAGCACAGTACTGACTAGAAGCGAGAAGCCACCAGGTAAACTAGTGCCAAAAATATGATGCAAAAACATCATGCAATGAGAATATTTTCTAGTACTGTTTTGCATCACCTTTACAGCTGGAAGACTTTGACACAATCCACTCTGTTTTTAAGAGTTGCACTGTAGCCAGTAGTCAACACACCAACAGATGCCCTCGGCAATGCTTCAGACTGGCTCAACCAGTTCTGCGCGTTGAATGCAACACTTTGTAAACTAACAACATGCAAAAAAGAATGCTATATTCTGCCCTGTCCTGACCAGGAAAAGCCAGAAAAGGGCCATGTCTAAACCTGAATAAAAAAAAGGAGACATGGTTATGGCGTGCTACTGTATGTCTCACGAAACGTGATAGAAACAAAAACCGGTCTATGAGTTTCTATGTAAGGCCCCCGTGTTTCCTACTGCACGCGCGCCTGGCGGCGAATGCACAGATCAAAGCCGCGATCTGCGGTCTGTAGGGGAGCGATGGGATGCGCTGGTGGCGCGGCCATGATGGGGGGAGGGGCATATCTGCCCTTGCGTTGGCTGCCCGCCGACCACATGACCGCACGCGCCATCGCGATACTGGGGCCTCCCTGATAGAGGTGTGTATCTGGTGCGCGGCGTGCATGCCGTAGAGCGCGCCACAGTGGCTACCGGGGACCTGGCCTATCATGACAAATATCATGCAATTCCCGGGTAAAGAAAAAAATGCAATAGACACATTTAAAACATACATAGACACATTTAAGCAAGAAATACAAATCCTTTTAATTTCAATAAGATTATTTTTTTGATAATCTGGTCTAGTATTTTTAAATATGCATTTCAGATGCAATACTGGGACAAACATGAATCACAAAGGATGTATCAAATTGTCAGGATCGGGCTCAGGCTCCGCCTCCGTGAGGCACCCCGCGACGTCACGGGTGGCGCGCGTCAGCTACAACCTACGCGCAGGCACCGCACCACTTGGGGAGGACACAAAGCGCAATATTCCTCTCCAAGGTGGAAAGTCACTGGGAATCTCAATTCGAAATGAGCAGCATATGTAAAGAAAAAAGAAAACATATAGTGCAACACAATTTAATTAATAAAAACACTCGAGCAAGGAGGCTCCAATACACTCACATGCTCCAGGAATAATAAAGGCAATTTAACCACTCTGGGTTCAGACGCAGTAGAATGCTCCGGTCAGCTGCTACACATCCACCGCTTCCGCATGCAGACCGCGTCTGACGTCACGGCCCAGCTCTCTCAGCGTTCCAGCAATAGAGGAGGATCATCGGGCTCCGTGGTAGTCAAGGCAATGCAGGACGCACAAGCAGGAAGATGCAAAACACCAGCACAGCTGATCTCACGGCGAAGGGGAGCTGACTGCTTCACAAAGTCTGAGCACACAGGAAAAAAACCCTACGCGTTTCGTCTGATAGGGCGCACTTCTTCAAGGGGTGTCACCCCTTATTCCTGGAGCATGTGAATGTATTGGAGCCTCCTTGCTCGAGTATAGATGTATATAACGGGTGAATCAGTGATTAACCCACTAGGCGCTCAGACGTACCGAGGCAAGTGTGGAACCCCCTTTTTTCGGCCATACAGATTCCAATCTTAGGAAACGTTCATCCTTTATTCCCAATAATACTAAATGACCCTGTTTATCAACTTTTGAAAGGCTGGTTGATAGGGATTTAAGGATATTAGCAAAGGGTTATTCTTTTTCTAATTCATTCTACATACCTGATAATCTTACCCCACAGGAGAGATTGGATCTGGAGGAACTAAAGAAAAATAAAGATATCACTATCAAAAATGCCGACAAGGGGGGAGCCATAGTTGTACAGTCGTCTAATAGATACAGGGATGAAGCTCTTAGACTATTGAGTAATTCTGACTTCTATGCTAAATTAAAAACAGATCCCACCAAAATGTTTCTTGGGGAGCTCGGTAAACTTCTTGAATTGGGTGACACACTATATGTTATACAGTAACTCATAAAGAAAGACAATTCCTGGCATGTGAATTTCCCATTGTCCCTGTGTTTCACCATCTCCCAAAGATTCATAAATCATTGGAGAACCCTCCGGGGCGACCTATTGTATCCAGTATTGGATCTTTGGGAGATGGTGTTTCACGTTATGTGGATAAATTTCTTCAGCCTATTGTAAAAACTTTACCGTCATTTATAGAAGATACCACAGAATTGTTGATATCTCTAGGGGACATTGTTTGGAAGTAGGGATACCGATGGGTCACCATGGATGTCACAGCACTGTATACTATCATTGAACACCAACACGGCCTTCGGCCATTTATCACTATCTTCAACTTTCGTCACTTTCCACTGCACAGATCACTTTTATTAACGATGCTATTCTTTTTTTCTATTAACACACAATTATTTTCTTTTTGACTCACAATTTTTTCTACAAAAACAAGGCACAGCTATGGGGACTTCTTTTGCACCCTCATATGCTAATCTTTTTATGGGTTTATGGGAATCTGTTCACATTTATGGTAGCACTAACAAGTTTCGTTCTAATATCATTTATTACAAACGTTTCATTGATGATTTGATTTTCATATGGGATGGTGATCTTGATAGTATTCACTCTTTTATTCACAATATTAAGTCTAATAATCTGAATCTTCATTTTACATTTGAAACTAACACTTAGAAAATCAACTATCTTGATGTGACTATCCATGGTGATCCAATAACTGGTATACAAACAGATATTTTTACAAAACCACATGCCAGGAATTCATATCTACATGCAGATAGTAGTCACCCAAAAGCACTGATCCGTGGAATACCTAAAGGGCAATTTATGAGATATAAGCGTCTCTGTTCAAACCAAGAAACATTTTTACAATACTCCAAAATATTGGGCTCCAAGTTTTTGTCCAGAGGATACACTCAAGAGAATGTGGATATGGCTTTTATGAATGCTGACTCTATGGATCGAGCTAAATTGTTAACACACAAAAAAGTGACAGACTCAAAAGAGCAGTGTTTAATGATAGTCCACTATTCATTACGAAATACAGCAAGCAGGCATCACAAATTAGACAAATAATTTCAAAACACTGGAATACACTCAAATTGGATACAGATTTGGAATTGTATACTAGATCAAGTCCTAAGTTTGCATTCAGAAAGGCCAACACATTAGCTACGTCCATATCTAGGAGTATGTTTCAATCAAAACAATCAGGTATAGGAAATATACCGAAGGGATTCTATAGATGTGGCTTCTGCAAGTATTGTAAATACGCATCTCCTACTAAGAGAATACGCACATTGTTCCCTAACAGCAAATACAGGATTAACACGTTCATCAATTGTCAAACTACTCATGTTATTTATGTGATTATATGTGGATGTAAATATAGATATGTTGGTAGAACTGTCAGATCATTATATGTTAGAATCTCTGAGCATATCAGATTAATCAACAAACATGATTTATTCCACCCGGTAGCTAAACATTTTTCTCAATGTCCGCTCGGTGGATTAAAGAATTTTACATTTTTTGGCGCTGAACACATTTCCGTTCATGCACGAGGAGGTGATAGGATTAATCGTTTAAACAAAAAAGAAATGTCATGGATTTTTTCTCTTAACACCTTGCAACCTTATGGTTTAAATGTGGGATGGGAACTGAAACACTTTCTTCATGATTAATTTATTTGTGTTTATTAATTGTTCAGTTAAGATCTCTTTGTTTTTTTGTTAATATTATATACTACTCTGATTCATACATTGAGACCTAGGTGGTCTTCCCCCCCCCCTCCCATCCCCCCCTCCCCCCCTTTTCCCCTCTTTCCCCCCTTCCCTCCCTCCCCCCCCCCTCTCTCTTTTTCTTTCTCCCCTTTATCTATTTCAGGTTTTCTTTATTTTGTACATATTAACTCTTTCCTGATGTATTCATTATGTGGAATTGTTATTGTTGATTGCAACATTGTGATTCATTGTGTTTCAAACTGTCACAAGTTTTCAAACCCCTTTAGGGTATCATTGATTTATAATATATCTCACTGTCTCTTGAAACAAACCTAATCCATATAGTTAGGTACATGATTATACCAATATTATGGATTTATTGCTTTAAAAAGGCATGTTGTGTGCATATACGTATATTCTTCAATAGCTTCTTGTTTTTAACTATGACCCAATTATTAATACATCGTTTTATTTTCTTATTATGTGCATTGTTTAGACACAATGATATGTATATGTTGTGGGCGATGATAATTTGGTCATTTCTTTTACTACATTGCGTCTTATTTTATTTGATGTTCATGTTGGGGATGTGTGATAATATACACCTGTTGCTCATTCTATTGGGCAACACGAACAGGTGTGGTAATTTACACACGCTATAACTAGATGTCTTTTATGCAAGCGGATCACTCTTTGACAAAGGCCTGACAGGCTGAAACGCGTCAGAGGATCCGCTTGCACCTTGTGCAAATAAAGCTTTTTCTACTGCCACAAATCAGCCTTCATTGATTTATTGCGGCTGTGCGGCGTCTATACCCCCTTCGGGAGGATTTATACACTCCTTGCTCGAGTGTTTTTATTAATTAAATTGTGTTGCACTATATGTTTTCTTTTTTCTTTACATATGCTGCTAATTTCGAATTGAGATTCCCAGTGACTTTCCACCTTGGAGAGGAATATTGCGCTTTGTGTCCTCCCCCAGACGTTACTTTGGGTGATTGTGAAATCACTCACACCAGCTGCATCTCCTCTTGGTGATATTAATTTAGTTTTTTTAATATTATATATATTGTTAAGGTTTGCGCTTACTTTCCTTGCACCACCGCACCACTTGGAAAGAAAATGCACCAAGGACCGGTCCCAGGCTCCGCCCCCGTGATGTGTCCTGTGACGACACACAGCACGTCGCATGCTACCTACACACAGGCGCCACGAGGACACAGGCAAACAAGGGGTTAACACTCATCAGCTGCTCCACACCTGTAGTGCATTCTGCCCTGGCCTATCAGCGGACAGCATACGTCTAACTACTCATTATCCTGCAGCTGTGGGCTGTCCTGCATACGTTAACTTGCACCTGTGTGCTGCCTTTCCATTCGCTGGCTGCCCTTTAAATGCTCAGCCAGCCCTCCTGCAAACTGGCTGAGCATAAACTTAGGTTTGTATTTCGTATGCTTGCCTCAAGCAGCCTACTGTCTTGCCCTGTCTTGTTTTGCTACCCGTTTTGACCACAGCTCGTACCTGGACCTCTGCCTTCTCTGACACCTTGACCTCAACTCACTTCTGGACTTCCACTCCTCCTTGACCACGGCTACGGATAACGACGACTCTACTCGCTCCAATCCCTGACCATGGCGAGTAAATACTACCATCCAGACCTCTTCTACCCTGACCCGGCCACACGACCATTACTCTGCACTCCGGACGCAGTTACGCAGTTGTAGGTCGGTGGCTACTAACATCCCCACCTCAGCCTTGCGGTCCGTCCTGTTTGTGGTGAGCACTCGTTACACAAATACTTAATCCTACTCTTTCCAGGGGAATTTTCTTCATTGCTAAATATAAGGGTTATCAAAACTGGGGAATAACTAGAAACAAACTACAGAAGAATGACCAGTTTGGGGCTTTACTAAATGCACAGAACACATGGAGACACCTCACGAATCCGTAAGGGTTCCTGAACTGTTTTTTTGGGAATCACTGATTTAGGCTACTCTCCTCTGACACTGCCTAATTTGCTCCTGTAGCACTATTTTTACTGTATATCCCGGCTTCATGCTTCTCTTTTATCCCAATCTCTCATATGACAGTCACACCCCTATTGCAGTAATGAATCTCTTATGTTGCTTACCTATGTCATTATATATCTACTTTGTTTCACCATTTTTGCATAGGATTGCAAAAAATATAAACATCCAATAAACACTAAGCTTTACATAACTGATTACTATGCTGCATGTTTGCTTAGTCTGACAGCCTTGATAATATTTATAGATCAGCTTTATAGGACATTTTACAGCTGTACTTCAAAGGCATTCATGGAGGTCTCTGCTGTCTGGAATTTCAGCATCATTCTGTCCCCTGAATCTGCATATATAGGGGCAGGGCCTCATACCGAGGAAACAAAACAGCATGATCGTAACTAAGATAAAAGTGATATACCGTTAGGTCTGGAAATAATTGGACACTGATACAAGTTTTGTTATTTCGGCTGTGTACCAAAATAAATTAAAGTTACAGTTAAATAATGAATATGGGCTTAAAGTGCAGTCTATCAGCTTTAATTTGAGGGTATTCACATCCAAATTGGAGGAAGAGTTTAGGAATTACATCTCTTTAATATGTAGCCCCCTCTTTTTCAAGGGACCAAAAGTAATTGGACAATTGACTCAAAAGCTGTTTCATGGACAGGTGTGGGCTATTCCTTTGTTATTTCATCATCAATTAAGCAGATAAAAGGTCTGGAGTTGATTCCAGGTGCGGCATTCGCATTTGGAAGCTGTTGCTGTGAAGCCACAACATGCGGTCAAAGGAGCTCTCAATGCAAGTGAAACAGGGCATCCTTAGGCTTCTAAAAAAAAGAATGAAAATCCATCAGAGAGATAGCAGGAACATTAGGAGTGACCAAATCAACAATTTGGTATATTCTGAGAAAAAAAGAACTCACTGGTGAGCTCTGCACCACAAAAAGGCCTGGACGTCCATGGAAGACAACAGTGGTTGATGATCGTAGGATCCTTTCCATGGTAAAGAAAAACCCCTTCACACCACCCAGCCAAGAGAAGAACACTCTCCAGGAGGTAGGCATATCATTATCCAAGTCTACCATAAAGAGAAGACTTCACGAGAGCAAATACAGAGGGTTCACCACAAGGTGCAAACCATTCATAAGCCTCAAGAATAGAAAGGCCAGATTAGACTTTGCCAAACAATATCTAAAAAAGCCAGGCCAGTTCTGGAACAGCATTCTTTGGACAGATGGAACTAAGATCAACCTGTACCAGAATGATGGGAAGAAAAAAGTATGGAAAAGGCTTGGAACGGCTCATGATCCGAAGCATACCACATCATCTGTAAAACACGTGGAGGCAGTGTAATGGCATGGGCATGCATGGCTTACAATGGCACTGGGTCACCAGTGTTTATTGATGTTGTGACAGAAGACAGAAGCAGCCGGATGAATTCTGAAGTGTATAGGGATATATTGTCTGCTCAGATTCAACGAAGTTGATTGGACGGCGTGTCACTTTACAGATGGACTATGACCCAAAACATACTGAGAAAGCAACCCAGGAGTTTTTTAAGGCAAAGAAGTGGAATATTCTGCAATGGCCAAGTCAATCACCTGATCTCAACCCTATCGAGCATGCATTTCACTTGCTGAAGACAAAACTTAAGGCAGAAAGACCCACGAACAAACAACAACTGAAGACAGCTGCAGTAAAGGCCTGGCAAAGCATCACAAAGGAGGAAACCCAGCGTTTGGTGATGTCCATGCGTTCCAGACTTCAAGCAGTCATTGCCTGCAAAGGATTCTCGACAAAGTATTAAAAATGAACATTTTATTTATGATTGTGTTAATTTGTCCAATTACATTTGAGCCCCTGAAATAAGGGGACTGTGTATGACAATGGCTGCAATTCCTAAATGTTTCATACAATATTTTTGTTCAACCCCTTGAATTAAAGCTGAAAGTCTGCACTTCTATTGCATCTTGGTTGTTTCATTTCAAATCCATTGTGGTGCCGTACAAAGCCAAAATTATGAAAATTGTGCCAGTGTCCAATTATTTCCAGACCTATCTGTATATATATATATACAGATAGGTCTGGAAATAATTGGACACTGGCACAATTTTCATAATTTTGTGTGTGTATATATATTTGTGTGTGTGTGTGTATATATATTTCCCTGGCACCTAAAATTCTGTCCGTGGCGTGTGTTTTGCAGAGCTGAGTGACATGTCAGTCACCGCTGCCACAGACAACCACGCGCCTGACCCTGCTTTACTAGCGCAACACCAAAGTAGGATATATATATATGTATGCCTTGAGAAAGTCACTAACAGTGACGAAACGCGTAGGACGTGTGACGTCGTCACGCAGTGACGCACAGACGACAGGCGGGGCTTTCGCTCAGGACTGAGGCTTGGAACACACTCCAGGAAGCACCACACATCCCGGCTACCCCTTTCTACTCCTCTCCACTCCTCGTGGCGCCGCCATCACTCGCGGCCAGGTGAACATTGTTCTCGTCACCTGGACGTTCTGTGGCACATTTGTGAGGAGGTAACTTTGTTTTTTAGGGGCACAGCACTTTGTGTTATTCATAGCCCGTGGGATCAGTGTTGTGGTGCAGCTTGGACTATTTCCATTGCAAGATTACTCTGGGGATTGTGTGAGACCTACCATTCATCAGTTACCATCATTTTCATCTGGTGGATGTGACCCCCATGTTCCCGGCTACTTGCCTGACTGTCCATATACCAGCGTCCATCTGCTGTCACAGATTGTCTCAACTGAATGTATTTTTTACCCACCATGTGAGTATAGGTCCTGTTGACTACTCCATGTTTAAATAAAGATTTTTATTTTGCAGTATTATGCTATGGAGCTGGCGCTTCCCTTCTTTTGTTTTTTGGAGGTGTTCGGGATCAGGCTAGATCACAGAAAGAAGCTTGTCCTCCTCCATACAGACTGTTCTCTGAACTGGACTTTCCATCAGTTTTATCCACGTGATTGGTTTTACATTATATTTGTTGTGTCTGCACTGCACTCACATCACCTATCAGTCACATCACACTTATACTCACCCTTATTAGCGCTACTCTTTGTTTGTGTTAGTAAGCAAGCTTAAGCCTATAGGGAACCATGTTAAAAATGGTTTTTGTGGCAAAAAGTGACACTTATTAGCGCTACTCTTTGTTTGTGTTAGTAAGCAAGCTTAAGCCTATAGGGAACCATGTTAAAAATGGTTTTTGAGGCAAAAAGTGACAATGTGTGCTCATTTGCATGTCATTTCCCAGAATCCCTTGCTGTATGCTGGGTGCTGTATGCTGGGTGATGATGGGGAAAGGCGGGGTTGCAGACCTGCCTAAGACATGCAGATGAGCATACAGTTGTATTTGCATATTTGCTTTCCTGTGGAGGGTTTTTGTCACTTTTTTTACTCACCATAACTTAACTCAGTATTATGGTATAGCCTATCCCATAGCCTCTCATGCATACCCAGTTAAAATCAACCCCACACTGATGAGACCCATCAAGGTCGAAACAGCTGTCTGTGGGTGGTTTTCTGGGTATGCTCCTTAACCCTGGCTGTGCTCAAAGCTGTGACCATGCAGCAAGCTTAAGCCTATAGGGAACCATGTTAAAAATGGTTTTTGAGGCAAAAAGTGACACTGTGTGCTCATTTGCATGTCATTTCCCAGAATCCCTTGCTGCAGTGGAAGTGCTGTATGCTGGGTGATGATGGGGAATGGCGGGGTTGCAGACCTGCCTAAGACATGCAGATGAGCATACAGTTGTATTTGCATATATATATATATATATATATATGGAAACACAAAAAAAGAAAACCTCTAAAGGAGCACTCAGACAAATGTTTGCAAAAATAGAAAAGGTACTTTAATTAAATCAAAAAAAAATAACAGACATACAAACAACTAACTGAAGAGCCTGCCTGACTAAAAATAAGATAAATAAGTGGACAAAAAAACAAAGAAATATACTAAGACACAATATAATAGACCCAAAAATATGGAAGATGATATCCTCAAAATACTAGCTCACTGAGGGAACCAAAATTCCCGCAATGAAGCAAAACAGACCGGCCGGTCACCATATGTATAATAGGCCGGTCTGTTTTGCTTCATTGCGGGAATTTTGGTTCCCTCAGTGAGCTAGTATTTTGAGGATATCATCTTCCATATTTTTGGGTCTATTATATTGTGTCTTAGTATATTTCTTTGTTTTTTTGTCCACTTATTTATCTTATTTTTAGTCAGGCAGGCTCTTCAGTTAGTTGTTTGTATGTCTGTTATTTTTTTTAAAATTTAATTAAAGTACCTTTTCTATTTTTGCAAACATTTGTCTGAGTGCTCCTTTAGAGGTTTTCTTTTTTTGTGTTTCCATATTCATTTTTTCCTCTAGCACCACCTACAGTTTTTATTTTTTCTGTTACAACTTTTTCAGATATATTTTTCTGATTTAGGTAGGTTTTGACATTGCAATATTTATTGGTAGTGTATGCGGTATTCGTTTTCTGTGTATGTTATATATATATATATATATATATATATATATATATATATATATATATATATATATATATATATATATATGTATATACACAGTGGTCGACAAATCACTCAAAAATCTACTCGCCGAACCAAAAAATCTACTCGCCACATAGCCCCGCCCCTCGCCACATAGCCCTGCCCCTTGCCACATAGCCTCGCCCCTCTTAAAAATTTAACAAATTCCTAATACGAATTGTTTGTCTGACTGGGTGAGTGGGTGAGTGAGTGGGTGGGTGACTGGGTGGGTGACTGGGTGAGTGACCTTGACTGACTGGGTGGCTGAATGACTGGGTGGGTGGGTGACTGACTGACTGGTGGGTGACTGGGTGGATGGGTGACTGACTGGGTGGGTGACTGGGTGGATGGGTGACTGACTGGGTGGGTGACTGGGTGGGTGACTGAGTGGGTGACTTGGGTGGGTGACTTGACTGGGTGGGTAACTTGACGGTGGGTGACTTGACTGGGTGGGTGGGTGACTGGGTGGGGGAATTCGGGGGAGTGAGAGGTATGCGTCTGCTGCCTTACAGCTCCCCGAGAGGGAGAGGGGGTGCACGGGGGTCAGATGGCTCCTTTATGAGAATGGCTGCACTTACTTTCCTTCGGGTGCACCAGCAGCGCTCTCCAATAGCCTCCCCCTCCTCTGGATCAGGTCCCGCCAGTCGGCGCGCCTCCTCGGGGCTCACATGACCCGGATTACACACAAGCGTGACTCCGTGTAGCCTTGCAGACCCAAGCCCGCCTCCAGCTACACCTCCCGGCTATGATTCGGGCGGCCATCTCACTCCAGCGACCATTTTGGGTCAATTCCCGCACAGCCATTATTAATGTAGTCGGAGAAGGAGGAAAATGCCGCCGCAGCACAGCATCCCGCCGAAATACATCGCCAGGGGGTAATATGCGTGGCGACCGGGCGACTGCATATATATATATATATATATAAATATATATATATATACAGTGGCGGCCGCCTTTCAGAGCAACTCTGAAAACCGCGGGCAGATGCAGTGTTTGATGCGGCATGTTCCGGTATTTAAAGCCGCGGCCGCGTGCATTGTATTAGCGCTATCTCGGCATGAATGCGGCATGAACGCGGTGAAGTGTGTGGCATTCGAAAAAAATACCCAAACAAAATCGGAGATGTTGGAGAATAAAAGGGGCCGTGACAGTATATATGCAAAACTTGTCTGGTGTTTGATGTCTGGTAGGTACAATGGAGGCAACGGTGGGATGTTTTTTCATATTTATGATAAAACGCTAACTCTCCCTTAACTTCTTAGTAAATGACCAGACCACAAGACATAATTTTGGCATTATTCCATGCCACCCTTTTGTATTAGAGAAGGCACTTGATAAGCCACGTGGAGACAAATATCCAACAGCACCCCCTGGTGGCTATGGGTAGAATTGTAATCCAGATGAGTGCGGCCATTTTGCAAGATTGGTGTACCCAGAAAGGCCTAGATAAAGATAACGTGTTTTTAATAACAGGAATCACAGAAGGAGTAGATGATACAGCGATCAAGGGGTTGTTGGCTACAGTGGAAATGTGGGGAAGAGTACAGATAAAAGGAAAGATGATGCAATATGAAGTAAAAGATGTATAAGTATTTTGTGTGTTCTGAAGTTATTGATCCTGCACGGGTACCCAAAGATATACTTGGCCCAAGAGAAAATGGGAGATGGAGTGTCATCACTCAACATAGCTCTCCTATTTGCTCTAGTGTTCTCGATCACGCTCCGCTAGTAGATAGGGGAAAGGAATTCCTAGCAAAAGAAGCGAAAACCCTTGAAGAATTTCAAAACTAACTATGTTCTGTGGCTCCCATATCTCCAGTAGAAATGCCCCTCACAACCCCTGAAACTATTATGATGGCCATGGAACAGTTAGTAGAAAAGTCTATGCAGTCCTGCAGAGGAGATACCTTTAATAGATGATTATGGATTTTCTCAGGGATAGTGCCCACCCCAATTGGAGAAAATTACTCCGAGAGCTGGATGGACCAGGCCACCCAAATAATACAAGAATGGGGGGATCTGATCAAGATGAAAAGGTCTGCGTCACCAAGAGCCTTAAGGGATGTAAGGAATCCACTACTGGCTTTGACTATAGCCTTGCAGAATCATGCAGTTGCAAGCTTTCCCTGGCAATCAAAGGCACATGTGCTGCCTCTCATTGCAGCTTCTGCCCTGTGCTACATCATTGGAGGAATACACACACACCCTCCTCCTGTGATTGGATCTCCGCCCTTTATATTCTAGGCGTTGGCACTGAACCAGCGCCGAGCATAACCATTCCTACCTCTATGTTACTGTCTCTGCCACAAATCACCCCAGGCCTCTCTCCTAGCGTACTTGCCTTCCAAGTTCCTGAGTATCCAGAGGCCTGTTCCTGGACGCCCGTGCTGAAGCTTTGTTGCCAGCACTGGTACCTGCTGCATTCCCTCCTAGCAGTGGCTACCCTTTCTGTTCCTGCGGCCTGCTGCTATCCGCCTGCAGTGGCCTGTCCTGAACGTCTGTGCTGAAGCGTTTTTGCCAGCACTGGTACCTGCTGCATTCCCTCCTGGCAGTGGTTACCTTCTTTGCCTGCGGCCTGCTGCTGTCCTCTTGCAGTGGCCTGCCTTGGACTTCTGCGCTGAAGCGTTGGTTCTTCCCGACGCTGCCCTGCGGTGAACTTCGGCCAGCCTGCTGTCTCCTCCTGCTGAGATCGGCGTCATGGGCCGAGGCCGCTCCTCGCGCAGAAGCCACCCCCGCGCTCACGCTCCTAAGCTGAAGCGGGGAACTCCTGACTTCCTGTTGCCGAACTCCTGCTTCATTAACGACGATGCTGCCTTCTCCAATCCTGACCCTGCGATGTACGACTACGAACTGTGCACTCCAGATCAGTCTGCGTGGACTAAGGTCGGTGATTATATAACCCCACCTCAGCCCCGCGGTCCGGCCCCGGTTTGTGGCGAGCATCGGTGTAACAAGGGAGCAGCACTGGCTATTATAAAAGCAGTTTGAGAGGAGGGGAAAGACTGTCACCCTGACAATTATCTGAAGGCCCTAGAGTATACAGTTTGGGCTGCAGAGAGCAGGGAAGATTTTTACTTCCGGCAGAGAGATTATCTGAATATATATGGTGGCTGGAAGTAACCATACATAGGATTATGTGCTAAGGTGGAGTTTTGGCGGAAAACGTCGACAAGGCACGAATAGAGCAGCTAATTCAAGGGGTCCTATTGAA
The DNA here is from genome assembly GCF_040206685.1 of Ascaphus truei. NCBI lineage: Eukaryota > Metazoa > Chordata > Amphibia > Anura > Ascaphidae > Ascaphus > Ascaphus truei. The sequence continues at coordinate 79,027,590 of NC_134485.1, forward strand.
TGACATGATGACACTGTATCTATGGTTGCAAGAGCAAAAAGAAGCCCCCCCAATTTTTGGAACTTCAAAGACATATGGGATGAGGAGGAACAAGTTGCACTATGACCTCAATGTATGAAGCCTACAAACAGTACACCGACGGGAGGTAAATGGGTACCGACAGTAAACAGTGCTGAAGTAAGGCCTGTTGAAGACTAGTCCCATCGACCAGAAATACTAGGATGGGAAAGTGGGACCCGAGTTGGCCTCGAAATTCAGAGGGGAGCCACTAGAAGGAGTGGAAAACTACATTGCTTTGATACAAGTAGAGGAGACACTGAGGGGAGATCTTTGGTTTGAGCAACAGTGGAGACCCAGATGAGATGCCAGGTGAATTTTTCCCACAGAGATGATGACTGCAAGGGGGGCCCCTGGTAGGAGGAACAACAGCCCTGAATTCTGCTAAAGATGTGGGGAAGAAGGATATTATTCCCAGGATTGTGACCGGAAAGAACATTTGCGACTAATGGTTAGGAAATTACTTTGCAATAAGCCTAACCAGGGAAATGACAAAAGGGACTCAGTGAAGGAGCACGCAGTCGAACAAAAGAGCAAAAGAAGGCTCTTCCAACACCATCCATGCCAGACAGCTGAACCAGTCCCAATTGCCAGATGCTCTCCTGGGTCTCTTTGCAAGAGTAAAGGCCTATATTGAAGGGAAGATATGCAATGTTCTTTTGGATAGCGGGTCACAGGTGTTTATCATATTCAAGCCATGTTATGACAAACACCTATAACATCTACCACTGCAATCTTTGGATGGGCTTCTCATGTGGAGACTAACTGATGCCAGCTACCCTTACCTACGGTATGTGGTAGTGGAACTATAAATCCCTAAGGAAGTCACAGGAGTGTCAGGGCATTGACAGTAGTAGCACTAATATGCCCTGAAGTTCTGAGGAAGGATGAGACAGGAGCCATAATTGGCACAAACGCCAATATCTTCAACAGTCTAGCCAAATGGTGCCAAATGGTCTCCTAATAGTATCCGTCAAATAGAAGGGAATGTGATGCTCTGTTAAAAGGTAGAAGGTCTGTTAGTGATGATAGACAGACACCCTCAAGGAGGATTCCCAGGTGGATTATTATTGAAAAGTGGAGTTTTAGCAGTACCCACTACAAAATTCAATAGAGTGACCGTTGAAGTGTGGAACGAGACAACCCATAATGTGCTGATAATAAAAGGTACAGTGGTAGCTAACCTATACAGTACTGAAGTTACATACCGGGCTCATTTGGGGGACAAGACTAAAAGAATTGACCCCTGATATGTTTCAGTTTGGAGATATCCCTGCTCCTGAAAAGTGGAAACAACATCTGAGTGAAAGAATGGCCAGAAGGCCTGAAGTGTTCTCTACCACGAGTGGGACGTGGGGTATGCCTATGGAGTGGATCACAAAATACAACTACACAATTCTCCGCTGTTTAGAGAAAGGTCGACAAGATTTGCACAGACCAACATTGAAGACGTAGGACGTTTTCTTCCAGAATTGCTGACTGTAGGTATAATCTCGGCGTCAAGGGTCTTTACGCATCCCCGATTATGGTGGCCAGGAAAATAAAGTGGCACAGTACTGATGTTTATTGATTACCGTACCCTGAATATAAGGACGACAACCGATCAGTACACTATATCCTGAATTAAAGAGGCATTGGACTGCCTCAAAGGAATCAAGTCGTTTTCAGTCCTTGACCTTAGGAGTGGGTACTATTAAATCCCCATGAACAGCCAGGATAAGCAGAAAACTGCTTTAACCTGTCCATTGGGGTTCAATCAGTTCGAACACATGACCCAGGGAGTATTGGGAGAGACGGCTACTTTCCAGAGTCTGATGGAACAAGTAGTCAGAGACACGAACCTGCTGGAGGTACTAGTGTATGTAGATGACATTATAATCTTCGGAAAATGTTTAGAAGAACATGAGACCCGGCAGATGAAGATATTGGAACGATTGAGTGAATGTGGAATGAAGCTGCTCCTTGATAAATGCCAGTTCTGCAGAACCTCTGTTACCTACGTGGGACATATTATCTCTGACAAAGGAATTGCCACAGACCCCTCAAAGTTGGAAGCTATCGCATCTTGGCCAAAGCCAAGGCAATAATCTGAACTAAATTAATTCCTGGGTGTTTGTGCATACTATTGTATTGTATGTATTGTATGTCTTTATTTATATAGCGCCATTAATGTACATAGCGCTTCACAGTAGTAATACATGTGGTAATCAAATAAATAACAGATAATATAAATAACAGATCATGGGAATAAGTGCTTCAGACATAAAAGTAACATTAAGGAAGAGGAGTCCCTGCTCCGAGGAGCTTACAGTCTAATTGGTGGGTAGGGAGAACGTACAGAGACAGTAGGAGGGAGTTCTGCAGGGGGCCAAGCTTTATGTATCATGTGTTCAGAATATCCACAGTGCTATTCATATGCTTCTTTAAGCAATTGTGTCATACTATAGAAGATTTGTGAACAACTTCTCAACAATAGTTCCGCCACTCACCCAACTCACAAAAAGATACACTCCATCTCGTGGGTGTGAGGCGAGCAAGAGTAATAATTAACAAGACTTTTTAAAGATGTCGGAACCATTTAGAGCAAGGTGGACTTCTGAATGTGTTTCACAAGATGGAACGTCGTCTAATATATATTTGCAGTATGTTCAACGGCATAAAGAACAGTTAAGTGAAGCATACAAACTTTCCATGGAAGCATCTATGTCCACAAATAGGGGAAATAAAGATCGCTATGATACGCGTATCAATAAACAGGAACTAAGTATTGGAGACAGGATCCTTGCAAGAAATCTGTGGATACTGAGTAAGCACAACATTTCTGACCAGCGAAGACAGAGCCCTACCTAGTAGTAGAAAAATGAGTGGAATACTCATATACAAGGTGAAGCCTGTGAAGGGGACTGGGCCTATCAGACCATTCTAGTGGAACCATTTGTTGCCTATTGGGTATTTAGTAAAGTGCCCAACAAGCCCCTACTATATCTCCTACCACATGGTGGAGTGGACAACTAAATAAGAGACCGGATAAAAATAATCATCCAACTGTTACCTGTGAGAGTAACAAAAGTGATGAGTCTGACAGTGGTTAGAGTATGAAGAGGAGAGGCTAGTAGGTCATTTGTCAAGTGTGATGGACGCTGTTGACACTGACTCTCGACCCCTGGATTGCCTACCCCAGGGCTCTCCACCTAGTGCTCAGAGAAGTTTTTCCCAACCGGGGTTTCACAGCACCCTGGAGTTCCGTGAGAGGGTCAAAAGGGTACCGTGAGATTTCCGTTCTCTGTAAGGATTAGAGTCCAGGCTTTGGCTGGAACCTGTCCTTACTTGGCTGCTGTGAACTTGGTTATTGGCTGCACCTGTCCCAGGGCTTGAATAGCAGCCAGTGACTTCCAGCCCCTGCCTGAGCATTGTATATGTTTCCCTATGTTCCTGGCCACCTTGGGTTCTAGTTGCTGAGCCTTCCTTGTTCCTGAGCCTTCCCTGTTCCTGAGCCTTCCCTGTGGCTTGTCTGTCCCCGTAGCTTGCCTATCCCTGTGGCTTCCCTGTTCCGGAGGCTAGCCTGATGCTGTGGCTAGCATGTTCCTGAGGCATAAACCTATGGGTTTGTGGCACAGCAAGGACCCTGTAGCTGGAAGCATCCGGAAGTGACGTCGGCAGGAGAGGCTGAGCGGCGCTGAGTCAGAGGATAAATACAAGCATCTCACAGCAATATGGACATTTGTAGGTAGGTGTTAACCTCACCGCCTCCGTCCCTTTAGTGATGCTGATGGTCGACGGAGCTTCTCCCGGCTGCAGACTTCCTCACCCGTATCTCTGTGAGCTCGGGCACGTCACATACAGTCTCACGTGATGTCACCTCTGGGTTTCCATCTGAGGCTGGATAACGCATCCGTGAGTGCTTTGGGGCTTGAAACTCCCAAATTTCAAGCTGTGGGAATTTCAACCCCAAAGTACTCACTTGCAAAGCAAGGAAGGTTCTTTCATTTTGCAGTAAGGATAGACTCACTGTAGTCATTCTCCCTCCACAGAGGTAAAAGAGAAGTTTCAACAGGTTAGTGTTAGGACCTGCAAAGTTTTGTTATGCCTTGATGTTGGCTTGCAGGCTTATAACGCTTTGGCCAGAGGATTTCACCAAATGACCCTTGCTTATGAGAATATTATTATTGAAGTATTTAACTATATACGAATTACTATATATCTTGTCAAATTGGATGTAGCATTGGGCTTCTCTGTCTTTTGTTGCAAAAATTAAAGGCAGCAGGTTCTTAAAAAATACCTAATTAGAATCAAACAAAACCGGAGAAGCGCAAAGCAGCTCACAGTGTAGTATATTGAAATGGGGAAATTAAGAATGTAAGTAATGCACATACAGGGGGGAAAAAATAAGAAGGTTTATCACAAGTCTCATGAGAAGGCAAACCTGAATGGATCTAGCAGACGGAGGACAATGTTCACAAAAAGAAAAAGAAAAACAGTTTTTCTACAGGGGGTAAAAATATGTTTTCCTATGGGAGAAGGTACAATAGGAGGTGGCAAAAATGTAAAGTGATCTAATTATCTAAATAAATTATAAAAATAAAAATACAAATAAATACTGGGATCTTTAACTTGTCGTGCAAAGAATTCACAGAAAATCAAATTAAGGTTTTAAGTAAGGAACTGTTTTTCCCCAATGGAGGGGAAACGGATTTCAGTTATTCTAAGATTTATATATGTGACCCTCCTTGCCAGGCATCCTAAGGAGTTTATATCAAGTGTTTCATTAATGAGCATATTTGGTCTCTATTACCTTGTCAGAGTGTTGGATTTGTGCAGGCTGGGCGTTAGTAATGCGGTGATGGGCACCAGGAACTTTGATTCATACTAAACAGGAGCTTTATTATCCGCTGTTGATAAGAGCTCAGTCACAACTGTGGTTGTGCATATTTCATGCTGGCTCCTGGAGCCAGGGTGGTCTCAATGCTTGAGATATAGCACCCTTTGAAAGTGCATTGTGTTTTTTTGTTATGTGTTCTTAAAACTGCACTTCAAGCTGTCGTTTAAAAAAAAAAAAAAAAATTCAATATGTGCATTAATACAATCTACACACTGACAAGTGAATAGCTAAGTTGCTGATCGATCCGTTCTCATGTGATCGATCGGCAAAGATTCGGCTCGGGGTTCATTAAATGCATCCTGGGTCCTGTTCTGCTGCACTGACAGCCAAAGTTCTGTGAGGAAGATCGTGTGACCAGGCAGGCACTAGATTCAATTGGTTCACTGCTAGAGAGAAGGCGGGGCTCAAAAAGGTGATGCTGTTTCAGAAGGGGAAGGGGGTGTGATTTTGTAAATGATTGCTATAGAAACAAAAATGCTTGTCACATTAGAATACATTAAAAATGTATAATTTTTTTTAATGCTACAAGTATTTTCTCATAGTACAGAACTGTTTTTTTGTTTTTTTTTAAACACATGTAGGATATTGCTTGAACTGCAGCTTTAAGTGCACTGCATATCTGTTCTATGGTCTGTTTCTTCTCAATCCTGATTTTTGATCGTAGTCCCTTTTTCCTGGTACCTACACCATTGGGGATTCTGACACTATTTGGAATGAGGAGGTTCAACCTCATACTGCCTGCATTACTTCCCATCATGTGAGTGGAAGAATGTGTGTGTTTTTCTCTTCCATTTTTGAGTACTATCTGTGTTGCACTATTTGCAGCGCTGCGTACACTTTTGGCGCTATATAAATAAAGACATACAATACAATTTGCACTATTTGCACTATTTGCACTATCCCCCCCCCCCCCCAACCCTTTGCATATATCTGGGAGTATTTGTGCTTGCAACCCGAGCCCAGTCCCTCCTGATAACACTGAAATGTTAAACTTCTTGTGAGACAAGATAAAGACAGGAAGAGAAAGGAGGGGTGACTTGCCCCTGCAGCACCACTCTGCTAAATAGTAACACTAATTACTTTCAGCCATTTATTCCTGGGATATGATTTAAGAAAATCCAAAAAAAGAAAATTAAAAGGTAAACACAGAACAACATTTTTTTTAAATGAAAACCCAAATAAGTAATTTTTTAATATGCACGGATACCATTTTGATCATTCAGATATTATTTAATTGTTTGCAAATACTTTGTAATTATGTTAATGAGGTCATGCTGGAATAGAACGTGTTTTTAAAAAAAAAACTATTTTCCTTGGTCTCAAAATTTGTAGGCTATAGAAATTCAACCAATTCAATGTGATCATCACAATCTTAAAACAGTGATATCCTTTTGATCATAAATAACAACTTATGACATGCAGTGTTTTCAGGTAACCTAAAATACAAACTATAACGTTTCATTATGACATGTTACAGTCCTGGCGTAGAAAATATAGCAATAAAGTACTTGCAGATCTATAAACAAATTATCACCGTATGTAAATACCTTTCTCCTTTGTCATTTACTAACCCCATGACAGTTCTGCCCACATAAAAATACTGTTGTAAACCAATTATATTGTAGATTTCCTTCCAAAATAGTATTTACAGAATATTTAGAAATCTATTGCAATACTACTGCTATTAGTATTATAATTATTATAATTTTAATAATAATAATAATTATTATTATTATTTATTACTGCCATTATTATTATATCTCTTTAGAATGTAAAACCAATTAAATACTGCCTTGAATTTAGAGACAAAAATAAGCATATCTGTTATAATATTTCCATTGAACTTTGTAAGTGTTTAAGTTATATTCAGCCGTTATCTCTATGCTTTTCTCATGTCAGCATTTAACTATCAGGCATAATATTGCAACATTGAGGCATTTAACAATATAGCATACTACTGCAATACTGAGGCATTTAACAATATAGCATACTACTGCAATATTGAGGCATTTAACAATATAGCATAATATTGCAATATACTGAGGCATTTAACAATATAGCATAATATTGAAATATACTGAGGCATTTAACAATATAGCATAATATTGAAATATACTGAGGCATTTAACAATATACAGTAGCATACTACTGCAATATTGAGGCATTTAACAATATACAGTAGCATACTACTGCAATATTGAGGCATTTAACAATATAGCGTAATATTGCAATATTGAGGCATTTAACAATATACAGTAGCATAATATTGCAATATACTGAGGTATTTAACAATATACAGTAGCATACTACTGCAATATTGAGGCATTTAACAATATACAGTAGCATACTACTGCAATATTGAGGCATTTAACAATATAGCATACTACTGCAATATTGAGGCATTTAACAATATACAGTAGCATAATATTGCAATATTGAGGCATTTAACAATATACAGTAGCATAATATTGAAATATTGAGGCATTTAACAATATGCCATACTACTGAAATATTTAAGGGTACTATCTAGTTATATAACAGAACCCTGCAATGTATTTAACAGTAATGAAAAAAGTCTCAATATTAAATAATACTAAATACTTTTAACTCTGTTTAGTCAGTGAAATGCACTATTTAAGAGTGGCACCTCAGCCGCTCGGTTATCACTATAAAACACAAACATCTAATGTTACCTTTTTCCTTTTCCTGTCACTATCTTTGGGGATCTGGGATTCACACCCAGCAGTTATCTCTATGTTGTGTTATACATTGCTTACAAAACATATACACACTAATACGTACTACGCACCATGAATTACACATCTTTCCGCTTACTATAAACAAAAAACATACTTTCTTTTAACTTAATACATGCCGTGTCATATGCCATATTTACTTAAAGCGTAAGACAGCCTTTTACAGTATGTACGTGACACTAATAAGCTGCAACATGAATGCTTGGCTTTTATGAAACAGAACAATTTTTTTTACTTCAGATGGCCTTTTTCATGCAATTTTGCATGCTGGGCTTTTAACAGGGGGTCATCTTCCTCAGGCTGTGTAATAGTAACTATTCCCTTACCCTCTCCCGTTGTCTTTCTTCTAGTCTTAGCTAATGTCACAGGTAAAGGGCTTGGTGGGGAAGGTGCTGATGGACGTAGGACAGGGGTGCTTAACTCCAGTCCTCCTGACCTCCAATCATCCTGACGTCACGACGTCATGTGCCGTCACGTTGCCATGGCGATGCGTCGCTTGAACCCGCCGGAGACAAGGCAAGGGAACTTACAGAGGCCTTGCACGCGATTACTGGCATTTCATTTAAATGCTTTGGAGAAGAGCGCAGGGCCTCTATAAGGCGCAGGGCCTCTAAGGCGCAGGGCCACGCACCTCCAGAAAATCTCCCGCCCCAGTTGGCTCACCCATGATCTACCGCATCAGTGATGAATTTCTATAACAACAAAAAAAGAGAAGTGCATGCTCCATAGCATAATACTGTTACAAAATATCATAACAAATAGGTGCAGACAAATGCTCACTAACGACAAGTACGATCAAAACTAACAGTAGATATGTGTGTCAGAAGGATAACAAGGCTCCAGCTGATGCAGGACAGGAGGCCCAGGAAATCCAATACCTCTCAGACAGCTGATTGCCAGTGGTGCTTTAGTGGGTAGACGGGACAGGTTTAACGGTCTGTAGTTGCTTCCAGGGGACTAGTAGTTAATTAAAATCATCTCACCGCAATTGGAACCATCCATAGGAGAAGTAAAGTCAGCTACTGTCCTCAAAAATCAGCAATATGCTGTCCAACCGTCCGTCTCATGGCACAGAGAAATACAAACCTCCCACCAGCTGATAGATGCAGATCCAAAGTGTCCTGAACGCTGGTAGCAAAGTCTCTAGTGACATGCAAACCACGTGACCAAACGCGTTTCGTTCCGCTGAACCTAACTTCATCAGGGGTACTGTGTGAAGAATCAGTAGCAAAGAGACTATTTAGACATACAGGTAACTAGGTTACAAATGGACAGAATAATTACAATTGAAATGTTACACTCTAGAAACATAGAAACATAGAAATAATAATATCATAATATAATGACAACAGTTACCAAAAATAAAACAGAGAATACAGTAAAGCAAAAAACAGGGAGAAAGCTCCATAATATTCCTATGTCTATTAAAATTATAAATAGTAAAAAGAGTAAAAAAACGACTCAATTAAAAATCAATTAAAATTAAACCAACTCATGGAGGAAACACAAGGAGAATTAAGGAACGGTGCTGGTATCAATGCATGTATTTAACCCAATAGGTGTTAAACTATTCAATTTGAAAATCCAATATGTCTCTCCGCTGCAGAGAGATCTAAATCTATCACAACCTAAAAGGGATGATGGTATATATTCTAATCCCATAACTGATAGGCCAGCTGTATTTTTATTATGGTAGCGAGAACAGTGTTTGGGCACACTATGCTAAGTAACACCATTAAGGATGTTCCTCTTATGTGCTACAAATCTAGTGGCTAAAGGGCGGGTGGAACGCACACAAACATATATAGGTAACCAGCCATTCAGATAGGAATGGATTAACTCCACAGTTCTTGGGAATAGTCCCGCCCAGCAGGAGTTCTTAGTAAATTGTACCTTACACTTGACTATAAAAGCAGTGTCTATGTTAAGTTAATTAGGAGCAGTTTGAGGGAAGTTTACCAACTAGCTGGAGTATTTAGAGTAGTGCCCATGTGGCCTTATGCCAAGAGCGTTGACCATTACAACGGGAGGAGTGGAACACAGAAGAAATATTGTGAGTAGAAGGAACCTTGAGCGAATAGACCCTTGACGCCTCAATAGAGAAGGATAACCCTGGTGCAACACGTGATAATATATATATATATATATATTCCATATTCACCAGAAAATATCTGGCAAAAAGAGATAGCACACTGAATATAAGAAAAGTAGTATGTATTAAAACATAGGCACCGCAACCAAACAACGTTCCGGTCCTCAGGATGGGACCTTCTTCCATGTAATGTCACTTCCCTGGTCTGCGGTGCGTCACTCATGTCGTCATGGGACCTGGTGGGTGGGTGACTGACTGCCTTGGTGGGTGACTGACTGGGTGGGTGGGTGACTGACTGGCTGCCCTTGGGTGACTGGATGACTGACTGCCTGGGTTGACTAACTGCCTGGGTTGGTGACTGACTGACTGGGTGACTTGACTGGGTGGATGACTGGGTGGGTAGGTGACTGACTGTGTGGGTGGGTAGGTGACTGGCTGGGTGGGTTACTGCCTTGGTGGATGACTTCCTGGGTGGGTGACAGACTGAGTGACTGCCTGGGTGGGTGACGGAGTGACTGCCTGGGTGGGTGACTGAATGACTGCCTGGGTGGGTGGGTGAGTGACTGACTGGGTGGGTGTGTGGGTGGGGGAGTGAGTGGGTGAGTGAGTGGGTGAGCTTCGTCCAATGTTTTTGCCTCGCTTCCCCGTGCCCCCGATCCCGCGGCTGCTACCCAGGGTGCGAGGTAGGCATGGGAGGTAGGCACAGGGGGGGGGGGCACGGGAGGTAGGATGAGGGGGGTGAGACTGGCTGGCGAATTCCCGCAGGAGCATTTCCCCCCCTGGCCCCTGTGGCTGCTGCCCAGGGCAGGATGCTGGCATGGGGGGAGCTGGGTTGGTGGGCATGGGGGGAGCTGGGTTGGTGGTTGCCGGCTTGCCACGGCGCTTCCCCTCCATCCCACGTTGGGAGCGGGCCCACAGGCAGAAGGCCGGACACCCTGCTTCCTTGCGCATGCGTGCCGAAACCTCTGCTCGGCGTATGAGCACAGGGATCGCCGGCATTTTTTTTTTCTGACTAACCGGGCCTGGGACGCCAAAACCCCGGCAGACCCACCCTGTTGGCGGCCCTGCCTCTGCACAATGTATACACACCTTAAGAAACAGTGCGACATTTGAGTGATGTAAGGAATAAGCTTCTGAATTGTTCAAAGTCCTTATTCATATAATGCTAAAGTTAAAGTAGTGCCAACAAGTTAATATTTACCATTTTTATTGTGCAATCACTCTCTCCTAATGACACTAGGAAGAGAGAACATGTATTTAAAGATGTTAACAGTCTAGAGCCATTTTATAACCTTTTGGAGTTCTCAAATGCGTAATAGATTAATTACCGTGTTTAATGTTTCTTATTTCATTTATGAAGCAGAAAATGCACAGTGGCTGCCAAAATAGGAAATCATATGATAGTTTCCAAGTAAAGTAAGCAGACATTAAAAAAAGTTATGGTGGGTAAATGAAGTGACAAAAACTCTCCACCTTAAAGTAAATAAAAATACCACTTGAGGTGTATTTCCATGTCTCAGATAGGTCTGTAACCATGTATTTCCCAGTTATTGCTTAGCAAACAGAGCTTCCACTGCAGCCAAGGATTCTGGGTAATGACATACAAATGAGCAGCGTGTCACTCTTTACTTTTTATCCATTTTAACATGGACCCCTATATGCTTATGCCTGTCATATTACACAGTTTTTCAGCACAAGTGAAATAAATGAAAAGTGAAGGCAATTTGTGATACTGGACCTCTAATCCTATGCTTTTCAATGCATTGCAGATGCTCCTGGTGTTTTTGGGACCACAACATAACATTTCCTCATCTGCGTAGTCTGTATGTGAGTTTTAAGGTTATCACAAGTCCCCTTTTCAGATGTCAGATGTGTCAACAGCTAAATAATATATCACATATATCACCTCCCCCCCCACCCCCCCAATCGCAGATAGGGTGCAGGTGTGGAAATATACCTGTGTTACCAGTATGGTGCAATACCTGATAGGCTCACAGGAGGCCTGAACCTCCGCTACTGGGAGCCTGGGGTGTATTCTGGAACATATGCTTACAGCACCTCCACCTGTGCAGGGATTACAGGCATATAGAATGACCCCTGACACATGACCCACAAATAGGAAACACATACACTGAAGTATATATATATAAACTGTTTACTATATGCAGAATAATCACATCACATCAACAACAGCAACACAGCTGTGTCACACTTTAACCTGGCCTCACTGGACCTCAACTCCACAGCATGTACCCAAGTGTCCCAAGAGTCCAGCAACCCACCCACTAGGTGTGATCAGCGCCTGAAAAGAACCGCTAGAATGGTTAAAGTTGGTGCACTTGGTGACTATACCTGCCCGGGGCTCCTGCACCCGGGTACAGTAAACAATAGGAAAGGACCCGTCTGCGTCCAGCGCTGAATCCGCACCAATGGCGTCCGCTTCCAATCCGGATAGTCTCACCCACACAGATAGTCTCTATCTTGAGTATTGCAGGTCTGATTCCAGACCACACTTGTCAGGAGTTCGCAGCACTGCAGCTGTGTCCCTGAACTAAGCTAACTGCTACCCAAGAGGCCTTCCCTACTGCAGCACAAACTGAAGGTGAGTTGGGCCTAGCTGGGGCCTAGGGGGTATCCTGGCCTAGTGGCAGGAGCTATTGCTCCCTGCACACACTACCTCCCTCTACCTTATCCCAGCACAACTGACTCGTGCTCCACTGTCAGCTTCCTGACTCAGCACACAACAATGTATCCAATTGGAGCATGAGGAGCTGTAAGCCCTATTGGCTATCTGGCTGCATGTGACCTGGGTGAAAATGCAGTCCCCAGAGGCTGCTGGGAATTGTAGTCCACTTGGAGCCTCTTTAGCATTGGGGCCACGTGCGCGATGTGTAATGGCCGCCGCTACTCTCCACTGAGCCTGCTCGGACACAACGAAGATGGCGGCACTCTGCCTCCATCGCCACCGGGAACCCCCGGTGATGCACTCGCCCCTGCAGCTTCCTGGCACAGCGCGGGGCTCCCCTCAACAGTGTAGTGGAGGTAAAGGGGTACCGGGGGAACCCTGCTACATATATATATATATATATATATATATATATATATATATATATAGACATGTAGTAACCAGGGAAATCCTGATAACAGAAGACAGCACACCGCAATAGTAGTCCAAAAAATGTGTATTGTGAACACAGGGCGGCCAACGAGGACCGAAACGACCGTAAGTACTCTCCAATCCTCCGTCTTGCGGCCCCTCTGCTCCTTCCCTGCAAGCCCCCTTACTCCCCGCTTCCCGCGCGGGGCAGGAGATGGTAGTGGGGGTGTTCCCCCCTTCTCTCCCTGTCCCGGCTTCCCGCACGGGGCAGGAGATGGTAGTGGGGGTGTTCCCCCCTTCTCTCCCTGCCCCGGCTCCCGCCGATCCCCGCGCGGGGCAGGAGATGGTAGTGGGGGTGTTCCCCCCTTCTCTCCCTGTCCCGGCTTCCCGCACAGGGCAGGAGATGGTAGTGGGGGTGTTCCCCCCTTCTCTCCCTGCCCCGGCTCCCGCCGATCCCCGCGCGGGGCAGGAGATGGTAGTGGGGGTGTTCCCCCCTTCTCTCCCTGTCCCCGCCGATCCCTGCGCCGGGCAGGAGATGGTAGTGGGGGTGTTCCCCCCTTCTCTCCCTGTCCCCGCTTACCCCGGCTTCCCGCCGATCCCCGCCCGGGACTGGAGATGGTCACGGGGGGGGGGGGGGGGGCGAGCGGAGCAGTGGTGGTGCTCGGTCGCGCGGCCATTCCTCTTCTTCCCCCTGTTGTGTGTATGTGTATGCATGGGTGTGTGTGTATGCATGGGTGTGTGTGTGTGTGTATGTGTGTGTATGTGTGTGTATGCGTGTGTGTATGTGTATGCATGTGTATGTATGTGTTTTCATGGGTGTGTATGTGTATGCATGGGTGTGTGTGTGTATGCATGGGTGTGTGTGTGTGTGTGTGTGTATGGGTGTGTGTGTGCATGGGTGTGTGTGTGTGTGCGTGTGTGCATGGGTGTGTGTGTGTGTGTGTGTGCATGGGTGTGTGTGTGTGCATGGGTGTGTGTGTGTGTGTGTGTGTGCATGGGTGTGCATGGGTGTGTGTGTATGTGTATGCATTGGTGTGTGTGTGTGTGTATGCATGGGTGTGTGTGTGTATGCATGGGTGTGTGTGTATGTGTATGCATGGGTGTGTGTGTGTGTGTGTGCATGGGTGTGTGTGTGTGTGTGTGCATGGGTGTGTGTGCATGGGAGAGTGTGCCTCCCCCCCACCCTGCCGCCTCCCCACCCTGCCGCCTCCCCAAAGATTACACTAAGCCCAGCAATCTTCATGACGGCGCAGCCATCGCATGAGGTGTGGGGGGGGGGGGGATGCCGGTCTGCCCGCCCGACCACTAGCTTCATGCCGTGCGGGACATGCCGGCGAGGGGAGCAGGTCAGTGGCGGCCACGGCGGGGCTGACTGTCCCCTGGGGCGCCCGCTGGGGGACACCTCGCCACGTGCCTCCCACCCACCCTGCCACCTCCCCAAAGCTTCCAATACGCCCGAGTGAGGTATGGTGGTGGGGGGGGGGGGGGGAGGGGGGAATGCCGGCCTTCCCAGCCTTTCTCAGTTAGGATTTTAGCCCATCCATTCCCCAATAATTTATTAGGATAAGAGGGGGGGGTGACTTATAAGAGAACCTCATTGCTTTGTCCTTGAATTCTTCCCCCCCCCCCCTTTTTTTTAATCCCAAGGAATAAAAAATAAAAAGGCAGGTTATAATTAAAAATATAAAGAGGGTCTTTTGGGGGTGGGGGGGTGGCGCGAGGAAGGGGGGCCCGCCGGACGGGAGGTGCCAAAGGGGTGGTGCTCCCGGCCGCATACACTGTTAAATAAAACTTTGTTTGGTTGATTGTAAAAAAAAATTATGCTGTCTACAGTTATTCCTAATGTATTTGTCCCATTCTACACCCAGTCAGTCACCCACCCCAGTCAGTCACCCACCCCAGTCAGTCACCCACCCCAGTTAGTCACCCACCCCGTCAGTCACTCAGTAACCCAGTCAGTCACCCACTCACCCAGTCAGTCTCTCACCCACTCAGTCAGTCACTCACCCAGTCAGTCACCCACTCACCCTGTCACTCACCCAGTCAGTCACTCACCCAGTCAGCCAGTCACTCACACACCCAGTTTCTCAGTAACCCACTCACCCAGTCAGTCAGTAACCCAGCCAGTCACTCACTCACCCTGTCACTCACCCAGTCAGTCACTCACCCAGTCAGTCACTCACTCACCCAGTCAGTCACTCAGTCAGTCAGTCAGTCAGCCACTCACCCAGTCAGTCAGTCAGTAACCCAGTCAGTCACTCACCCAGTCAGTCAGTAACCCAGTCAGTCACTCACCCAGTCAGTCACTCACCCTGTCACTCAGTCAGTCACCCAGTCATTCACTCACCCAGTCAGTCACCTAGTCAGTCACCCACCCAGTCAGTCACTCACTCAGTCAGTAACCCAGTCAGTCAGTAACCCAGTCAGTCACCCACTCACCCTGTCACTCACCCAGTCAGTCACTCACCCAGTCAGTCACTCACCCAGTCAGTCACTCAGTCAGTCAGTCACTCACCCAGTCAGTCAGTCAGTCAGTCACTCACCCAGTCAGTCAGTAACCCAGTCAGTCACTCACCGACCCTGTCACTCAGTCAGTCACCCAGTCACTCACTCACCCAGTCAGTCACCTAGTCAGTCACCCACCCAGTCAGTCACTCACTCAGTCAGTAACCCAGTCAGTCAGTAACCCAGTCAGTCACCCACTCACCCTGTCAGTCACTCACCCAGTCAGCCAGTCACCCAGTCACTCACACACCCAGTCACTCAGTAACCCACTCACCCAGTCAGTCAGTAACCCAGTCAGTCACTCACTCAACCTGTCACCCACCCAGTCAGTCACCCACCCAGTCAGTCAGTCACCCACCCAGTCAGTCAGTCACCCACCCAGTCAGTCAACCCACCCAGGCACCCTGTCAGTCAGTCACCCACCCAGTCAGTCACCCACCCTCTCTCTCTCTCTGTGTATCACCCACCCTCTGTGTGTGTGTGTCACCCACCCTCTCTCCCCTCTGTGTCTCTCCCCTCTGTGTCTCTCCCCTCTGTGTCTCTCCCCTCTGTCTCTCCCCTCTCTCTCTCCCACACTCCCTCTCTCTCCCACTCTCTCTCTCTCTCCCACACTCTCTCTCTCTCCCACACTCTCTCTCTCCCACACTCTCTCTCTCCCACTCTCTCTCTCTCTCCCACACTCTCTCTCTCCCACACTCTTTCTCCCACTCTCTCTCTCCCACACTCTCTCTCTCTCTCCCACACTCTCTCTCTCTCTCCCCCACACTCTCTCCCCCACACACTCTCTCTCTCTCCCATACTCTCTCTCTCTCTCCCACACACTCTCTCTCTCTCCCACACTCTCTCTCTCTTCCACACTCTGTGAGGGTTTGGGAGTCACGCCGCCCTCGGCGTGCTCCTCACTCACCTACAGCTCCGACGGAGATCCCCGCAGCACACTCTCATTCCCTCACCGGAGCGCCGGTCACTGCTTCACGTGGGCGCGCGCGCGCACGCCAGGACTGCACTTCTAATCTCGGGCTGGCGGCTTCACCCGGTCACGCGCATGCAAACCCCGCTATACGGAGGCATGGCCACACGGCGTCGCCTCAACCCCTTAAAGGTACAGCGCATCAAAACATTGCTGCAATCAAATGCACTCAGACTACTGGGCTTTATGGCTCCTTCCATGGGACTCATTCTGGACCTATCCCTGCGGTATCCTGGCCCTTCTACACACCTCCACCTTGCTGCACTGCTATTGGACCCTCTCTCCTATATATACCTGGCAGAATCACTGACTCGTTGGCTGAGCATAGAACCAGTTGTTCTCACCATTCTCTGCCTCCCTAGTTCTCTTTGCAGACTTCCTCGTGAACCGAACCGGCTTCCGCTACGTCTTCCTGTACCTCTGGCAACCTGAACTCGGCATACGGCTACACGACTCTCCGCACCTCTGGCTTCCCGATCCTGGCTTACGGTAAACTACAACGTCCCTCTCTCCAACCCCGGACTTGGCAAACGGCCTTCCTACCAACCGTACCTCTCCTACCCCGATCCGGAACCCCAGACCAATCTACTCTCAAGACGTGCCCACGTGGCTGTGGGTGGCGTTCTAACCTTTCCCACCTCAGCACCGCGGTCCCGTCTCGTTTGTGGTGAGCACATCCTTACATTATGCTCAGCCCACCAAAAATGGACCCCGCTGAGGTGGAGCGGACTTTAAATGCCCATACTGCTCTTTTTACAAGATTAGAGTCTTATCTGGACCAATCTGATAAACGAATGGATGTTTTACAGCAAAGCGTCCACGCCCTTACTCTTCAAGTTCGAGTCCTCACGCGCCAATCTCCACCCGTGGCACCGGCGAATCCTTTCCCGATACCTCCGTTCAATCCAGAACCACGTATTCCTCCTCCCAAACACTACGCGGGGGATCCCCAAGGATGCCGGGGTTTCATTAACCAATGTCTCGTTCAATTTCGTCTCTCCCCCTCTCGCTTTGTGTCTTCTGTCTCCAGGGTTGGCTACATCTACTCCCTTCTCACCGACCAGGCACTGGCATGGGCCTCTCCCATCTGGGAACAACAGGGGTCTCTCACACAGGACATCGATCTTTTCGTCGAGGAATTCCGAAGAGTTTTCGATACTCCAGCACGGAAGTTAACGGCAGCTTCTGCTCTACACCACATAACTCAAGGAGATCGTTCGGTTGCCCTGTATGCTGTGGAGTTCCGCACTCTTGCTGCTGAGACGGGTTGGAACAACGAGGCTCTATCTTCTGCGTTCTGGCAAGGTCTGGCTGAAACTCTAAAGGATGAGCTCGCCGCACGAGATCGCCCTACTAACCTGGAGGAGTTAATCGCTCTGGCTATCCGTGTGGATCAGCGCCTACTGGAGCGGAGATACGAACGTTCTCATTACCGTCAACGGGTTCCAAGAGGTCTTGCTCCCACCTTCGTGGCTCCGTCACCTTCTTCCGGGGACATTCCTGAACCAATGCAGTTGGGGGGCAACAGGCTGTCTTCTGCTGAGAAGCAACGTCGGCGCACGGCCGGACTTTGTATGTATTGTGGCAATTCCACTCACGTTTTACCCCAGTGTCCCCACAGACCAGGAAAACGCCAGCTCTCAATGAGATCCCGGAGAGTTTCGTTGGGAATACTGACCCTTTCTCCCATCGTCCAAAACATCCTTCCTACCAGGATAGTCTTGCCTATAATACTGTCTGGAGAGGGGTTTCACACCCGGGCACGGGCGTTCATTGATTCCGGTTCTGCAGGTAATTTCATTGATGAGACTTTTGCTAGACAGAACAATATTCCATTTATCAACAGGAGGACACCTGTAGGTCTGGAGGCCATTGACGGTCGACCTCTAAATCCGGCATTTATCACACTACAGACGGTACCTCTTCTACTGCAGTTCGTCGACGTCCATACGGAGATCATTACTCTCGATGTAATCCACACTCCCTCTGCTGAGTTGATTTTGGGTCTTCCTTGGCTCCAACTTCATAATCCTCGCATCGACTGGACGGATCGGGAACCTGTGCAGTGGTCTCCTTCTTGTGCCAAGACATGTACCAGGGTTTTCCAGAAGATCGGTGGAGTATCTACCATATCTGAGAAGATTAACTCCTTACCTTCTGTGTACTGGGAATTCCGTGACGTATTCGATAAAGCACGTTCCGAGGTACTACCGCCGCACCGGTCTTTTGATTGTCCCATTGACCTACTTCCTGGAGCACCTCTTCCCAGGGGAAGATCCTACCCTCTCTCTCTTCCAGAGACAAAAGCCATGAACATTTATATTGCCGAGAACTTAGAAAGGGGTTTCATCAGAAAATCTTCCTCCCCGGTCGGAGCAGGATTCTTCTTCGTCAAGAAGAAGGACGGTTCTCTCCGTCCATGCATCGACTACCGGGGTTTGAATAATATCACACGCAAAAATCGTTACCCTCTGCCTTTGATTCCGGAACTCTTCGACCGTCTCCAGGGAGCAACTATCTTTTCTAAACTGGACCTGAGAGGTGCTTACAATTTAGTAAGGATACGAGAGGGGGACGAGTGGAAGACTGCTTTTAACACCCATGACGGCCACTACGAGTACCTGGTTATGCCATTCGGTTTGTGCAACGCACCAACAGTTTTCCAGGATTTTGTCAACGAGATCTTTCGGGACATCCTTAATACATTTCTTATTGTTTACTTAGATGACATCCTCATCTTTTCTAGATCCGTTGAAGAACACATCAACCATGTTCAACAAGTGCTGTTACGCCTTCGGGAGAACCATCTCTTTGCGAAATTGGAGAAATGTCAGTTCCACCTCAAATCGGTGGCGTTTTTGGGATACGTTATCTCTGACTCCGGTTTCAACATGGATCCAGAGAAACTTAAGGCTATTTTGGACTGGCCTCGTCCTACCACTCTCAAAGCCGTGCAACGCTTTCTGGGTTTTGCAAACTATTACCGACGTTTCATCCGCAATTTTTCCTCTACAGTATCTCCCATAACGGCTCTCACTAAGAAAGGTGTAGATCCTTCATCATGGTCTGAAACCGCCATACGGGCATTTGATCTGCTAAAAAAGGCTTTTGTGTCAGCTCCCATCCTCAACCACCCGGATCCTAAACTTCCATTTACCTTGGAGGTAGATGCATCGGACATCGGGGCTGGAGCCGTCTTGTCACAGAGGACATCTCCCTTAGCTAAACTGCATCCATGTGCCTTCTTTTCGAAGAAATTTTCGGCCGCAGAACGGAATTACGATGTCGGGAACCGGGAGCTTTTGGCGATCAAATTGGCACTAGAAGAGTGGAGACACTTCTTAGAAGGTACTGAGACACCCATAACCATTCTTACAGACCATAAGAACCTTCTTTACTTAGAAGGGGCACGTCGTTTGAACTCTCGACAAGCCCGCTGGGCATTATTTTTTTCTCGATTTAATTTTCTCATCTCCTTCATCCCTGGCTCCAAGAATCTAAAGGCGGATGCTCTGTCTCGACAATTCCTTGCTGAAGACAAGTCTGAAGAGCAGCTAGAGACAATTATTCCCTCTAGATGTATCCTGTTCGCCAACTCGTTTGATATTATGGGCAAGATTCAATCCGAGCAATCACAGATTCCTATGGGGCTCAAGGTTCCGGAGGGAAGACTCTACACGGCGCCTCAACACCGCAAAAGGGTTCTCGAGTGGTGCCATTCCTCTAAGTCTGCAGGACATCCAGGGATACGGAAAACCAACGACCTTGTTCAACGTACCTTCTGGTGGCCTGAGAGGGCTAAGGATGTGGAGGAGTTCGTCAAAGCATGTGGTACTTGTGCTCGCAATAAAGTACCCCGGGTTAGACCTGCAGGCCTTCTTCTTCCCTTACCTATTCCAGACCGTCCTTGGAACCATATCTCTATGGATTTCATTGTGGAGCTCCCAGACTCCAAAGGAAAGAATACCATCCTTGTGGTAATTGATCGTTTTTCCAAACAAACTCACCTTGTTCCCTTAAGGGGTCTTCCAAATTCCTCCAGGCTGGCGGACATTTTTATCCAGGAGATTTTTCGTCTTCACGGAGTACCTGCAACCATCGTCTCTGATCGTGGGCCCCAGTTTGTGTCAAGATTTTGGAGAGCCTTTTCTCGGAGGATGGGTATTTCACTTCATTTTTCCTCGGGTTACCACCCACAGACCAATGGGCAGACGGAGAGGGCCAACCAAAACCTGGAACAATACCTTCGGTGTTTCATAGCCGAGACTCAGGATGATTGGGTAGATCTACTTCCTTGGGCTGAGTTTGCTCTTAACTCCCTTCGCAATGACTCCACTCAAGAATCGCCCTTCTTCATAAATTGTGGCTTTCACCCTTCCCGCCTACCCTTCTCTCCTATAACCTCAGGAGTACCAGCAGTTGATAAACGCATCTCCCGCTTAAAGGACTTATGGACAAAGACTCAGGAGAACTTAAGGGTGGCTACTGGGAGACAGAAACTTCAGGCAGATCGTCTTCGACGCCCGGTTCCAGAATTCGTCCCAGGAGACAGTGTTTGGCTTTCCTCCAGGAACATTCGTTTAAAGGTTCCTACCATGAAGTTAGCACCTAAGTTTCTCGGTCCTTTTCCTGTGGTCAAGAGGATTAATCCTGTGGCTTATCGTTTGCGTCTTCCACCCTCGTTGAAGATTCCTTCAGTCTTTCATGTTTCCTTACTTAAACCTGCATTCCGGAGTTCTCGCTTTTCTAAGTCCACGGTATCTCCACTTCCTCTTCTGGTCCAAGGTCAAGAGGAGTACGAGGTTCAGTTTATCCTGGATTCTAGGATCTCCAGAGGAGGGTTACAATATTTGGTTCACTGGAAGGGCTTTGGACCTGAGGAACGTTCCTGGATTCCCCACCGGGATCTCCACGCGCCTCGCCTTGTTCAGGCTTTCCATCGCAAGCATCCCTCCAAGCCATGTCATGGACGCCCGGAGGTCGCCCCTGAAGGGGGGGGTACTGTGAGGGTTTGGGAGTCACGCCGCCCTCGGCGTGCTCCTCACTCACCTACAGCTCCGACGGAGA
The DNA here is from genome assembly GCF_040206685.1 of Ascaphus truei. Classification (NCBI taxonomy): domain Eukaryota; kingdom Metazoa; phylum Chordata; class Amphibia; order Anura; family Ascaphidae; genus Ascaphus; species Ascaphus truei. The sequence goes on from NC_134485.1 coordinate 79,049,013, forward strand.
TCCCCGCAGCACACTCTCATTCCCTCACCGGAGCGCCGGTCACTGCTTCACGTGGGCGCGCGCGCGCACGCCAGGACTGCACTTCTAATCTCGGGCTGGCGGCTTCACCCAGTCACGCGCACGCAAACCCCGCTATACGGAGGCATGGCCACACGGCGTCGCCTCAACCCCTTAAAGGTACAGCGCATCAAAACATTGCTGCAATCAAATGCACTCAGACTACTGGGCTTTATGGCTCCTCCCATGGGACTCATTCTGGACCTATCCCTGCGGTATCCTGGCCCTTCTACACACCTCCACCTTGCTGCACTGCTATTGGACCCTCTCTCCTATATATACCTGGCAGAATCACTGACTCGTTGGCTGAGCATAGAACCAGTTGTTCTCACCATTCTCTGCCTCCCTAGTTCTCTTTGCAGACTTCCTCGTGAACCGAACCGGCTTCCGCTACGTCTTCCTGTACCTCTGGCAACCTGAACTCGGCATACGGCTACACGACTCTCCGCACCTCTGGCTTCCCGATCCTGGCTTACGGTAAACTACAACGTCCCTCTCTCCAACCCCGGACTTGGCAAACGGCCTTCCTACCAACCGTACCTCTCCTACCCCGATCCGGAACCCCAGACCAATCTACTCTCAAGACGTGCCCACGTGGCTGTGGGTGGCGTTCTAACCTTTCCCACCTCAGCACCGCGGTCCCGTCTCGTTTGTGGTGAGCACATCCTTACACACTCTCTCTCACACTCTCGATCTGGATATCTTATTTACCCAATATATCTTAACGGCCCTATACTACACCGAAATAACCTATACTGCTTTCTTCCAGATCTGACTCAAGCTTCACACGGAAGACATAGGAATCCTCCGTAACCCAGAAGACAGGTAGGGAACACATCCCCTCCAATGTATAACATTGCGGGAATGAGGGTACCTGGACATTGAGGGACTGCGGATCAGGTAAGATCCCAGGCGGGATTGCTGCTTTAGATATTGTGAAGCGGGGACGTCCAGACACTGGTTAAGGGGTTCAGGAAACTAGTCATTCACACTTGGCTTTTATTTCTAGATCCGACATTTACACACACACGTAACAAGGACTAATTGTAGTATAATGTAATACAATAAATACATTTATGTCAAAAACGAATGTTCTGACTAGGAATTTATTAAATGTATTTTATTAATATATTTTATTTTAAAGTGGGGTTGGGGGCGGGACTAGGGTTGGGGGCGGGACTGGGGGCGGGGTTGGGGTGGGGCTAGGTGGCGAGTAGATTTTTTGGTTGGGCGAGTAGATTTTTGGGTGATTTGTCGAACACTGTATATATATATATATATATATCAGAAAAAAGTAATAGGATGCGCAATAAACAGTTAATGTATAGTTATGTCTGGTATATGCTGCCACTATGTATAGGGTTTACACATAAATCCACAATTGCATACAGAGAAAAGATAACATTGGGCGCAAAACTAGACGATATAACAAATAGATAGTCCCAGTATATTAATGTGAAATATGTTGGCAATCTTGATGGACTTCTGAAATAAAGGAAAGAGACCACTTTAGTGAAGTAATGTTGGTTATTAGTGTCACGCAATGGTGAAATGCTACTCGCAATGTAGCAGAAGTTATAGTCATGTTGGATAAAAATACAAGAGCTGAAATGGAAGACACGGATGTCAACGTCTTGATGCTGAGATGAATCAGCTGTTGCCTGTGATGAAAATAAAACCAAAGGAAACGGTGTATCTGTCACGGTTTTGAAGCGGTGTAAATCAACTGTAAGCAGTGATGGAAGCCACAGATGCCGCTATCTTTGCTTTGGTGTTGTAGTGGTGTAGATCAGCTGTTTAGGCTGCGATGGAGCCCACAGATGTTGACGTCTCTGCCTCTGCGTTCAAGCAGTGTGGGTCAGCTGTTCATGCCCTTGTATCTGATTTTGCACAGAAAGCGGAAACAGTGGGGTGGATAAATGAGATTATAGATTGTGCTCACACTATTTGTGCTCCAATTTTCCACAGACATTCACCATGCCAATCTGACCTGAAATAAAAAAAATGCTGATATTCCCGTGCTGCCCGTGCTATAGCTATGCCCCTGCACACTAGTAACACCATACATTTAAGACATTGAGACTCCTTGGTGTCATCCAGAAACCTGGGGTCTGGAAGCTTCTACAGCTCCTTTTATACCCCTTTGTGATGTCACTACCCTGTCCTTGTAACTGGGCATGATACAGTCATCCTTGACCAATCAGAATCTACCTGTCATGGAACAAGAATCATAGTTCTGTTCCTATTTCCCCTTTTTGCAGCTATGCCTGCTGGCCCTTTAAGTAGTAGCACTTTCCCTGCAGTATTATTCCCAGTGCAGGTGAAAAAGATACATTAGTTTCTTCTCTATCTCCTAGCCTCCTGCAAGTGGTTGCTATGACAACCCCTGTTATTCCCCTGGCATAGTGGACTGTCCCATTACCCCCTGCCTGTATTCACAGTTTCCTTAGCGCAGGCTCTGTTCCTGTGAGACACCCTTCATTTTGCCACAGCTCTTGGTAAGAGTATCGTTTTTACTTTTTGTCCCTACTATCAAGCACTATTATTGTAGAAGCTCTCTCTCACTACACCATCTACAAGTAACTTTATCTGCTGCCTTTTAATAAAGTGAAGAAAAGATAAGAACGTGTGGTGCTTGTAAAAGGAAACTAGTTAAGCTGTCTGACCATACATTACCCAGCGTATTCCCTTTGGTTCCAGAATACTACCTATGTCAGGGGACAGTTCCAGTAAGTTCTGGAACTAAGGAGGGGCCAGTCACCTGACAGGAACTACTCTGGCAACATACACTGGTTACCTGAAATAAGTTACTTAGAATAAGCTACATTTTAATTGGGCCTTTCCTATACTTTAACCCCTTACTCCCTTATCTAAACTATAGTAAACCCACTAGGGGGATGCACAAGCTTACTAGGTGCTTGGCCCTGCCTGAGCAGCTTACCGAGGTTGCCGCCACGATCCATCCATCTCAGGATATCTCAGTTGCTCAGGTTCACCATCTCTTGAGTCCTAATTCGTATTTCCAGCTGGTCTCTTAACACCAAGACCACTCTTGGTGGAACTCTGATCGGCATCGGCTTACTTAGAACCTCAGCCTCCATCTGAAAGCATTGAAAACCGGGCTCACCGAGATCGACCAATCAGGATTGGAGCTGGTACAGTGCTGTAGGATGGCCTCAACGGGTGGGGCCTCAGGGAGAGGGAAATATGAACTAGCCAATAGGGAATGAGGCGATAGGGCTAGGACTCATGCACCGCTCCCTGGTTTCAGCTTCATACCTCCTAACTGACTGGTGTACACACAGAAACAGCGATGGCAGCCATTTTGTCTGCACTGAGATACCCACGGTGAACCTATACATGGGCCGCCATCTTAACAGGCAGCAGTCTTAACCTTTAATATACTGAGCCAGCCTGCCCCTGCCGTCACAGTCCCTGATAGGAGTTAGTAAGTGAAAGAGCCATCTAAACACATAGACTGTATAAAAGAAAAGATATAAGCGCAAAATCTATATTTAAATGTAAATCACTCTGAAAAATACCTGTGCCAGTCTGTGTCTATATAGTAATCTTAGTTGCATAATTTTTGGGTATGTCTGCGATGAGATGAGGGATTTATAGATGAAGTGGGAAAAATTAGGCCAGAGTTATATTTGCATATTAGCACAGGTCTATGTATAAAGAAATATGCAGCCTGCGTAACTTTTCTTGACTTTTTTTTCTGCATTCTTTTTCTCCATCACCTTAAAAGGTGGAGTAAGTGTTGTTGTCTCTTTAGCACAGAACACTGGAGTAGCATGCTCCAAATTCTATAACAGTAGAACTTATTAAAATGCTTAATAAATATGCTGCGTTTCAGAGAGAGAAAAAAAATGCAGGCAAAATAAAAAAAAAGACATATTTGAGCTAAGAACAAGAGGTGAGCACGACTATAGTAAGAATACAGATGTAATACAAGATGGGACATAAGAATGAAGAGCTTTTCAGGGGAGGAGCGTTGTGTATTTGATGCCGTATTCATTGTGAAGCTAATGGTTGAGGCACCGACTGAGGAAGGATATAGTGATACCACTGTAGCAGCAGCATATACCAGACTGCAAGGGAGAAAGCTGAGAGCAGCGAGGCCAGTTAGTGGATGGATACAAGTAATGCTATCTCCTGTAATGACCAAGTGACAGTGGGTATTTAAAACCAGAGACAGAACATGGAACACAGACAGAGCCCAGTGCTACATCCAATGACACAAATACACAGTACAGTGCATATATATATATATATATATATATTGTGACAGAAACCAGGGGTTGGTAATAAACTCCATATACAGGGCTCCCAGGATACTGAACAGTTTCTGTCCTGTCTAAGCTGAACAGGGCAGCCTCGTGGTACAGGCACTCCATTCCACAGTTTGTCTGCTGCCTGTTTTCTGTCACCTGTCATGCTGATTAGAGTTCAGGTATATAAGACCTGTTTCCTGTTTCCTCTGAGCCCCGCCCAAGAGCCTGGAAGGCTGCTGAACTGCAGAGGGGTGAGAAAGCCTCTTTCCCAAATCGCTTCATTCATTCTGTTAGTTTGTCTAAAGACTGCAAAGGTACTTATTTTGTTGGTGGAAGTGGACAAGCCACTTCCAACTCTGAGTCAGGGACATCTAAGTTTAAGTTATCGCTCAGACGAGCAGCTTTTTGTTTGGCTTTGTTTTCTGTTTAAACTGTGGCAGTCTCAGTGCCTGGGACTGAATAAACCAGGCATAGCCTGTTTAAAGGAACAGTACGTGACGTCTCATCATTTAACCTACCCTAAAAGACCGTGTTCTAACAGTCCCGGACAGACGGCGGAGCCCCGGAGTAAGCCGTTTGTCACATATGGTGGAGAATGCGGGCAGAACACTGAAAGGTCTGGGGGTTAAAGAACTTTAAAAAAAAAAAAAAAAAAAGGTTTTTTTTTCTCTCTCTCCAAACAAGATGGAAGACGTGGTGAGTGCGCTGGTACGCAATGTCGCTGTCCAGAAAGACGCGAATGAAGCCCAGCAACAGGCGAGTGAAACCCAGCGACAGCTGTTAATAGCCCAGCAAGAGACTAATGCAAACCAGCAAGAGACAAACCGCCTGCTGAGAGAGGAGCAAAAGCGGTTCGCTCAGGGCTTACAGCAGGAACTCGAGATCCTGAGGGGGACTATCAGTAACCTTCCACTGGCAGAGGCAGCCCCAGTTCCGAAAATGACCAGGGCAAGCCACTACCTTCAGAAGATGGGACCCTCGGATGATGTGGAAGCCTATCTTCTCACGTTTGAACGCACGGCACAGAGAGAGGGATGGCCAGAAGCTGAGTGGGCTGGTCTAATCGCACCCTTCCTAAGCGGCGAACCCCAGAAGGCTTACTTTGATCTAGAGCCAGCCGAAGCTAACGTCTATGCAAAATTGAAGTTCGAGATCCTCGCCCGCCTCGGCGTAACCACGGCTGTTCGTGCCCAAAGGTTTCACGCATGGTCCTTCACGATGGATAAAGCCACCCGAAGCCAGATGTATGACCTCATCCACCTCGCCCGGAAGTGGCTACAACCCGAGATCAACTCAGCAAGCCACATCGTGGAACGGTTGGTCATGGACCAGTTCTTGAGGAAACTTCCCTCTGCCTTACGCCGTTGGGTCAGTCGGAGTGACCCCCACAATGCGGATGAGCTTGTGGCCCTTGTAGAAAGGTACAGTGCAGCAGAAGAGCACCCGCAACCCACAGTCGTGGAGCAACCCCACTATCCGAGGTTCCAGGACTCTTCCAGAGACGGTAAAAGGGTACCGGGGTTAAGGGGCGCTGAAGAGCGGCGACCACCTTCACGCCGCTCCAGCAACAGTGGTTCGCACACTAAGGGCAATAGCCAACATGGGGAGCCGGGAAAAGGCTCTAAGTGGGACACAGACTATGTACCTAAATGTGTAAATTGTCATGAGAGGGGCCACACAGCAAAAATCTGCCCACTAAATGATGAGCCCATGCAATGCAACAGCGTGGAACCTTATTCGCTGTTGTCCCAATGTATGGGCCCTAGCCCAGAGGACCCCTTGAATAACCATCTGTGGGCATTTGTAAAGGTTAATGGTAAGAGGGTTCGGGCACTTCTTGACTCTGGGAGTATGGTCACACTAGTGTCCGAATACCTATTGCCCATTAAGAAGAAACAGGTAAACAGTACACAAAGAGTGGCAATTTGTTGTATACATGGGGATAATCATGAATATTCCACTGTTGATGTTTTTTTTGAAACAGAATTTGGTTCTTTAGATTTCAAGGTGGGTGTTGTACCCAAACTGGCACATGATGTGTTAATAGGGACCGACTTTCCCCATTTTCTAAAAATGTGGTCCCCAGCTCAGAATAGCGCCCAGAGTTCAATAGCAGACCATAACGAAGTGTTAGAAGAAACAAATCCTTTCCCTTTTTCAGAAATGGAGGTTGACGAGGGCCCAAATAAGAAGGGGGAAAAGGAGGAGTGCTGTGAAATTCCCTTCCCCATCACTACTTTGGTAGGGAATACCCCAAATCAAGATGTTGATCAGGCACTTACCACCCCAGTACAGGATAAGACCCTCGCTGACCTAGAGGTCAGTCCTGGGAGTTTTAAGAAGGCCCAGTGGGAGGACACCACATTAGCGGTAGCAAGGGGAAATATACGGGACCAGAATAGTACTCATGGCCAACCAGATAGGTCACTTGCTTACCCCTACTTCGAGGTAGAGAACGACCTAGTATATCGGGTTGATAAAAGAAAATCAGTTACAACTAAACAATTGTTGGTACCACGGACATTCCGTAACGTAGTATTACACCTCGCACATAGTCATCCATTGGGGGGACACCTAGGGGTGGAAAAGACAAAAGAAAAGGTTCTCCGAAGCTTTTATTGGCCTGGGGTTCTGGCAGAAATTACAAACTATTGTTCCTCATGCCCAGAATGTCAGATCACCGCCCCGTTCAAAGCATACCGCAGCCCATTGGTACCCCTTCCCATAATAGAGGTACCATTTGACCGGATTGCTATGGATCTAGTAGGACCCCTAATAAAGTCTGCTAGGGGACATCAGCATATATTGGTAATATTAGATTATGCTACCCGATATCCGGAGGCAGTTCCCCTACGTAGCACCTCTGCTAAAAACATAGCAAAAGAGTTAGTACTTCTGTTTTCCCGGGTCGGAATTCCTAAAGAGATCTTATCTGACCAGGGAACACCATTTATGTCCCAAGTAACAAAAGAGCTATGTAAACTCCTAAAAATCAAGCATCTCAGAACCTCAGTCTATCATCCACAAACAGATGGTTTAGTGGAAAGGTTCAATAAAACCTTAAAGAGCATGTTACGCCGGGCGGTCGATAAGGATGGGAAAAACTGGGACTGTTTGTTACCATACCTGTTATTTGCCATTAGGGAAGTTCCCCAGTCATCCACAGGCTTCTCCCCGTTCGAACTATTGTATGGCCGACATCCAAGGGGCTTACTGGATATAGCCAAAGAAACTTGGGAACACGAGGTTACCCCTTACAGAAGTGTAATAGAGCATGTTGCCCAAATGCAGGACCGCATTGCTGCAGTCCTACCCATAGTGAGGGAACACATGGAGAAAGCTCAAGAAGCACAAAGGAATACGTATAATAAGGGTGCTAGGGTCAGAATTTTTTTTCCAGGTGATAGGGTACTAGTTCTGGTTCCCACCGTGGAGAGTAAATTCCTTGCTAAATGGCATGGGCCATATGAGGTCTTGGAAAGAGTGGGAGAAGTAAATTATAGGGTAAGGCAGCCAGGTAGGAGGAAACCTGAGCAAATTTACCATATAAACCTACTCAAGCCCTGGAAAGATAGAGAGGTCTTGTTAACCCTAGTACCCCCAGGTCCGTCAGAGAATCAAGAAACTGACCCAGAGGTTAGCATAGCTGAAACACTGTCCGTGCATCAGAAACGAGAGGTCCAGAGTTTAGTGAGAAGGAACAAAGAAATCTTCTCTACACAGCCAGGTAAAACTAACGTAATTAAACATGACATAGTCTCTGAACCGGGGGTCCGAGTTAACCTTAAACCGTACCGAATCCCAGAGGCCAAGAGAGAGGCTATAAGTTTAGAGGTTAAAAAAATGCTAAAACTAGGCGTAATTGAGGAATCCCAAAGTGGGTGGAACAGCCCTATAGTTTTAGTCCCAAAGCCAGACGGTACAACAAGGTTTTGTAATGACTACCGGAAACTAAACGCGGTGTCAAAATTTGATACTTATCCTATGCCCAGGGTGGATGAACTTGTAGAGAGACTGGGCAAAGCCCGATATCTCACAACCCTAGACCTAACAAAAGGGTACTGGCAGGTTCCCCTCACAGAAAGGGCAAAAGAAAAAACAGCCTTCTCAACCCCAGACGGCCTCTTTCAATATAAGGTGCTGCCTTTTGGCTTACATGGAGCTCCCGCCACATTCCAAAGAATGATGGATAAAATTTTAAAACCACATGTTCGGTACGCTGCCGCCTACCTGGATGATGTGGTAATCCATAGTGAAGATTGGCAGTCCCACCTTCCAAAGGTCCAAGCTGTGCTCGACGCAGTTCGGTCTGCTGGACTAACTGCTAACCCCGCTAAATGCACTATTGGTCTGGAGGAGGCCAAGTATCTGGGGTATTCTATTGGTAGAGGGTTACTCAAACCACAAACACTCAAAGTAGAGGCGATACAAAATTGGCCAAGGCCAGTCACAAAAAAACAAGTAAGGACCTTTTTGGGGTTAATTGGCTACTATAGGAAGTTTATTCCCAATTTTGCAACTAAGGCAACCCCACTAACCGACCTCACAAAAGCAAGAGGACCGCTAATGGTAAAGTGGTCCCCCGAAGCCGAACAGGCCTTTAGAAGCCTGAAAGAAGCTCTCTGTGCCCAACCAGTGTTGGTCACACCTGACTTCTCCAAAGAGTTCGTAGTCCAAACCGACGCATCTGAGGTAGGGCTGGGGGCGGTACTCTCCCAGGAGTCTCAAGGGGAGGAGCACCCCATCCTTTATTTAAGTAGGAAACTAAATCCCCAGGAGAAAAATTACTCCATAGTCGAGAAAGAGTGTCTCGCAATAAAGTGGGCTGTAGAGACACTCAAGTATTATCTGTTGGGGAGAAAGTTCCGATTGGTCACAGATCATGCACCCCTTACCTGGATGTGTCAAAATAGGGAGAAGAACGCTAGGGTGACCAGGTGGTTCCTAAGCCTACAGCCCTTTAAATTTTCTGTGGAACACAGGTCGGGGCACAAACATGGCAATGCCGACGGGTTGTCAAGGATGCACTCCCTAATATCCATGGTCGCTCACCCCTCGAGGTCTGAGCTGGGGGGGAGGATATGTGACAGAAACCAGGGGTTGGTAATAAACTCCATATACAGGGCTCCCAGGATACTGAACAGTTTCTGTCCTGTCTAAGCTGAACAGGGCAGCCTCGTGGTACAGGCACTCCATTCCACAGTTTGTCTGCTGCCTGTTTTCTGTCACCTGTCATGCTGATTAGAGTTCAGGTATATAAGACCTGTTTCCTGTTTCCTCTGAGCCCCGCCCAAGAGCCTGGAAGGCTGCTGAACTGCAGAGGGGTGAGAAAGCCTCTTTCCCAAATCGCTTCATTCATTCTGTTAGTTTGTCTAAAGACTGCAAAGGTACTTATTTTGTTGGTGGAAGTGGACAAGCCACTTCCAACTCTGAGTCAGGGACATCTAAGTTTAAGTTATCGCTCAGACGAGCAGCTTTTTGTTTGGCTTTGTTTTCTGTTTAAACTGTGGCAGTCTCAGTGCCTGGGACTGAATAAACCAGGCATAGCCTGTTTAAAGGAACAGTACGTGACGTCTCATCATTTAACCTACCCTAAAAGACCGTGTTCTAACAGTCCCAGACAGACGGCGGAGCCCCGGAGTAAGCCGTTTGTCACAATATATATATATATATATATATATATATATATATATATATATATATATATATATATATATATATATATAACCATAATACTGAGTTAAGTTATGGTGAATAAAAAAAGTGACAAAAACCCTCCACAGGAAAGCAAATATGCAAATATAACTGTATGCTCATCTGCATGTCTTAGGCAGGTCTGCAACCTCGCCCCTCCCCACCATCACCCAGCATACAGCACTTCCACTGCAGCAAGGGATTCTGGGAAATGACATGCAAATGAGCACACAGTGTCACTTTTTGCCTCAATAACCATTTTTAACATGGTTCCCTATAGGCTCAAGCTTGCTGCATGGTCACAGCTTTGAGCACAGCCAGGGCCAAGATTGTCTCAATTGATTGTGTTTTTACCCACATTGTGAGTATAGGTCCTGGTGACCATTCTCTGTTTTATTAAAGAATCCTCCTATTTCTACAGTATTATGCTATATGCTATGGAGCTGGCGCTTCTTTCTTTTCGTATATATATACTGTATATATATATAGATAGATAGATAGATAGATTGATAGATAGATATCTTTTGAATAAAATGGTCTTTTAGTTTAACTCTTTGGCCAAAGTGTTGTAAGACCTTGAGCCCCTCCAAGGCAGACCACGTCTCAAGGGTCCTAACACTAATATAAATTCTTAATAACCTGTACCTTACCAGGAAGAATGATTTATAATAAATCTGTCAAAATTAGTTGCATAGTTCTAAGTCTGATTGAAGCTTTTATTAACCTGTATAATACCAGGAAAAGCCCTCTGTATTAGATTTGTCGCAATCAAACTGCATGCAAGTTCCCAAGAGTGTGGAAGGTGGAATGGAGTGAGCTTTAACCATTTAAAAGTGGGAGGGGGTGAGCTTCAAACTAGGGAATGAGGAGCCACCCTCCAAATCAGCTAGGACCAGTTGAACAAGAATTACAAAACATACAGGACCACTATAAGCTCATTTTGAACCCCCAAAATAACCACAACCTACATATATGCATATAAGTGTCAAAGAGGAGTGCTACTGAGCATGGCAATATATATTTAAAACCAGAGACAGAACATGGAACACAGACAGAGCCCAGTGCTACATCCAATGAGACAAATACACAGTACAGTGCCTAAATATATAATATATATATAGATATCTTTTGAATAAAATGGTCTTTTAGTTTAACTCTTTGGCCAAAGTGTTGTAAGCCCTTGAGCCCCTCCAAGGCAGACCACGTCTCAAGGGTCCTAACACTAATATAAATTCTTAATAACCTGTACATTACCAGGAAGAATGATTTATAATAAATCTGTCAAAATTAGTTGCATAGTTCTAAGTCTGATTGAAGCTCTTATTAACCTGTATAATACCAGGAAAAGCACTCTGTATTAGATTTGTCGCAATCAAACTGCATGCAAGTTTCCATGAGTGTGGAAGGTGGAATGGAGTGAGCTTTAACCATTTAAAAGTGGGAGGGGGTGAGCTTCAAACTAGGGAAGGAGGAGCTACCCTCCAAATCAGATCTGATTTGGGCGAGCCGCTCACATGACCTGCCCGTCGCACTGTGGAATCAAATTGAACTGATTCCTCACGCACCCCCTCACGTCCATGGATGTGATCATTGCCTTAAGGCATTATGATCGCACCATGCACGCCCGCGCGGTTTTCGGGAGCATGGCCGCAGCTCAAGGGAGATTTTTATACTACGTGGTGTATCATGGTGCTGGTTAGCTCCAACTGGTGTGCTACCGGACTCACATCCTGGCCCATGTGAAAGGTATTTAACCCTAACACTGCCACTGCCTGCACTTACCAGGATTTATATGCTAGGGCCGGGAAACACATAGACAGGGGCACTAGGCTACACTTTTGTAATGGTGTTTCCCCCACCCAATTGCAGACAGGGGCCATTACAGGGTGTATGGTGCATATTTAAAACCAGAGACAGAACATAAAACACAGACAGAGCTCAGTGCATATCCAGTGAAACTTATACATGGTACAGTGCCTAAATATATATATGTATAGATATCTATTAAATAAAATGGTCTTTTAGTTTAACATTTTGGCCAAATTGTTGTAAGCCCCTGAGCCACTACACGGCAGACCACATCTCACGGATCTAGGAACTGAAGGTGATCTCCCACGGTAGAACTTATTACCTCTCCCCCCAGTAAGGTCACACACCAGGCAGAAGGTATATTGCAAAATAGGAACGGGTTTATTACTACACTCTGCAGTAACAGTTACACAGCAGTCTTCTGTCGGATACAGTCTGTCAGGTCAGATATCACTGAAGATGGTCCCTGGACCGTCACCACAGGCCAAGGGCACCCGCAGCTGTCGTAGCTCTTCCCTAGCAGAGGCAGAGGTATGGTCCACACTCACTCTCCCCCGGAGGGAAGAGCACATGGGCTCCCATGGGATCCCATGAGCACGTGTGATCTGCCTTCCTCAGAGAAAGAACAACCTCTAACTTTAGGGCGGTCCTGCCCTTAAGTACCAGAAGGTCCCAGCTACAACAGGATGTACCACCCTCTGCTGTCACTCAAGTGCAGTACCAAAGGTGAGGGGAAAAAACCCCATACCAACTACTGGCAACCTGATAGTACCAGGGTTTACTGCCAGCCCTATGGCAGAATAGTAGCCAGGGAGGTACCCTGCTACACTTACAATGGGGAAGTGTATATATTGTCTGTTCTTGTATAGCAATGCTAGTTTTTTAATAGTGCTTTACAGCGGCATTTTTGTTGTACCTGCCCTGTAGAGCTTACAATCTATGCTTTTGGTGCCTGGTGCACAGAGAGATAAAGTGACTTGCCCAAGGTCACAAGGAGCCGACACCAGGAATTGAACCAGGTTCCCCTGCTTCAACTCAGTGCCAGTCAGTGTCTTTACTCACTGAGCCGCTCCTTCTCAGTGCTTGTCAGTGTTATTTGCTACACTCGAGTTGTTAGGTTATCAGATTTATGGGCACCCACCCCATGTCCATGAGCACTAATGGGAACAAAGATGATAAAGAATAAAGAAGGATGTTCAATAAAATCACTCGAAACTTCAAATAACAGTACAGTACGTTAGAAGGAACGAATAGACCAAATGGTACCAAGATTAGACTAGGTTTTTCTGAGTTCAGAAAAGAGCAACTGTCGTCTGGATTATTAGACAACCGTGGATATGTATCACGCAGGATGCAGTGATGTAATGTAGTCATTCCACCAATTTGAGCTCCTTCATCTTGTTTACCAAATTTAAGTCATTTTTAGAAGGTGTTATACATTTGACACAAGTGCCTTAGGCAGATAAGTTTAACTACTTGCTCAAAAATGCGGCTTAATTCTTATGATAGGTGGAGTAAAATGATGGCAATTTACGAAATCATTATAATATGTGCATCAAGACACACCTTTGGTAGTTTTTCCTATTGTAACATACTCATTAAGGAGCAGTACCCCTTTGCTCCCCCTTTTTTCTTTTTAACATAGGTAACTGAACCGCATTTATTTCAGCCCCGAAGAACCCCATGTTCCTGGGATACTTGCCCTACGAGGTGCCACTGGTTAATTCCTACCTATTACGAGGACCAACAGGAAGCTGCAGCAGTTTCTCAGGAACCAGGGGGTCCGCAGAACTGAAAATGCTGCAGTTCAAATTTGGGCAACCCCTTGCTTCCTATGTACAGAAAAAAAAAACAAAAAAAAACTTTGAAGGCGGAACTGCTCCTTGATTCAGAAAAAAAAAGGGGTAAGACTGATACTGGGCACTTTCTATGTGAAGAGCCATATTAAGAATTAAAGTTTAAACAAAACTGTGTCAAAATGGCCAGTCTGTGAGCTTGTTACAAGTGTCAAGTTCTCTAACTCACAGTTTGTGTGGGAAAATTGAATTGGCAAGTTGTGAGTTTCCCAAGGACTGCGGGCTCTTGCAAGAAATCACCACCTTAAAAAGTTGATGGGCAACGTATGAAGGGGATTTGAACAAAAATTGACACAACTACGCATTTTTAACTTTGGCATCAATGTATCAAGGTACTTCTTCCAATTTTACCCGGTGTATATCAGCTTGGGATTTGGGAAGTGTTTGAGATAATTCCCTTATAATCTCAAATTCAGCATTCCTACCCCCCCCTCCACACTCCCACCCCCCATTTTTCTGCATGAAAAACTATTTGCTTTGGTAGATATAGAATAAGTTGGAGTAAATTCTGGCTAGTATTTGAGGTAGCTGAATGCAGAATATGGTGCGATGCGTTAAAGTAAATGTTTCTTTGCATTGATACATACATCTCTAAACTAGCTCGAGGTTTCCCTTCCTTAGTTGAATGGGCAGTAAGGTGTTCTCCGGCACAAGAAAAGTATTTCACAGTATTACACTTAGTGTCGGATTTCCAATTAGGCCCGGGCCTAAGGCGGCAACATTTGGAGGCGACATAAAATGTCCGCCCCCATTTGCCGCGCTCTCGGGCTTATCGGACCTAATGAGAAGGGATTTACTTACCTGCGCCGGCCGTCTCGGTTCTGCCGCCCTGCTTTTCCTTCAAAATCGAGCGTCAAATGACACCTCGGATGTCACATACGACATCACACGGCATATCGTTGACATGGCAACTGTGACGCCATGCAACGTCACGTTGGTGATGTCCACGGCGTCACTTGACACTTGATTCTGAAGGGAAAGCAGGGTGGCAGAACCGAGGCGGCCGTCACAGGTAAGTGCCAGAGGGCGGCGAATTTGGAAATGAGATTTGGATTTGGAAAGGAGATTACACTGCTAATAAATAAGGTTCTATATGCCTACACATATACAGATATATTTACTTAGCGGTGCTATTTCATAAGATATCTTGGACAGTGTATATAGATGCCAAAAGCCCTGCTTAGTACATATGGTCCATTCCGTGATATGTTAGGCAGTTCTACAGTTTCACCTCCCAAGAGTATTTTTTGATCTCCCAAATGAAAATGTAATATTTAGATATTTCTCTTAATTTAATGTTTTTAGTTAAGAGAGTGATATACTTCAGTACAAAGTCATACTCGGAGGGGAGTGGGGTAGATATATATATATACAGATATGCAGTGAGTGTGTTCATTTGTATGTATGTGTAAATATTATCATCATCATCATCTTTTGTCAATCCACTGCTGGATGAAGGCCTCCCCAATGATCTTCCAGGTACTGTGATTGCAAGTCTCTCTTCTCCACGTTGTTCCAACAAATGTTCGGATTTCATCCTGCCATCTTACCTTTGGTCGTCATTTTAGTCTTTTAACTTCCGCAGTTACAGAGTCCCCACGCTCTTCCCCACAGCAATTAAATGGATTGTCATCGAAGAGCGTGTGGCCTCTGTAACTCTCTTACCTTCTCCTGCGTGATTTCTTGCGGTCAATATCCCTCCTCACGGTGCCGTGACATGAAATGGCGCCACATTGCCGTGACATGAAATGGCGCCACATTGCCATGACAACGGGACAACACGCGATGCCATGCAGCGTTCCATTGTCATGGCAACGCGATGTCCTATGGCGCCGCGTTGCCATGGCAACGGAACGCCACATGACGTCATGTGGAAAGAGACTTGAACAGCAAAAGGTAAGAGGCCCTGCACCAAGCCCCGCAATTTACCATGACCGCTTGCAGAGGCACTTTACATAACACCCCACCCCTCTACTGTCTCTGTAAGTTCTCCCTACTTACCACTTAGATTGTAAGCTCTTTGGGGCAGGGACTTCCAACATTCATCGCTGATCTGTTTGCTGCAGCCGTGGAGAAATGACTATTCGAGTAGGTCCCCCTGAAGACACCTTCTGGCTCGGGACTGCAGGTCTATACAGTACATTTTCCCATCTGGTGTTTAGAAACTAGCACGGACGGTTGTGCTGAAACTGCGCGTTTGCATCTGAAATCCTGTGAGTGGGCATTTGTCACTTCTACATATTTTACTTTTGTTAATAAAAAGGTACTGCACTGTGGAGCGTGCGCTTCTCACTTTTGTTTTTTAGGTTTGATCTTTTGGATGTTGTTCACGTCTCCGGTGACGCATATTGGACACGAAGCTGGACACATTCTATTTATTCACTGGATTTATAAGAGGATTTTTAATGCATGTTCATTATCAAATTGATGATTGTTTACATGCTAGATTCATTTATCTTATTAGAGTATTTACTAACACCGCTGTTTTTGTTGCATTACACACACACACTGTTACACTAGCACAATCACTTAATATCTTCACAATTAGGCTAGTGCTTTTTGCACCTTGTTTTGTTTTTATATATACACATATATACACATATGTACTGTACACATACTGACCAGGGAACAGCACGGAAAGTATGACATCGCATTGGAGGATGAGGAAGTGCTTTACACACTGTATACAATGGCAGCTGTGACAGTCTTTTTTAAGCGTTAAGATCAGCAAAATATTTTTTATTTCACTGTTTGAATTCAAGTTATTACACTAATGGAGGTGGTTAGTGTGGTGCTTTTTTGTAGGATAATCTTTGGAAGGTGGAAGGACCTGAACCCATAAGATAGATCACCAATATAACGTCTTCCTATTGTCTCTCCCGGTGGACCAGCTCTCCTACTCCCTGCAATGGCCACTCCCTTAATCTGGTTTTCTCCCGCTTCTTCTCTAACACTCCCCTCTCTCTGATCATCACTTCCTAACCTTTCTCCTCCCTCTTCCTTCTGCACCCTCCACAACGCCTCCTTATACACAAGCATATTTAGAAACCTACATGCTCTACACCCCCTCTAGTTTTCAACATCTTTATAACCTCTCCTCTCTCCCATCTGTAACTTTTCTAGCCCAGACTTGGCAACCTCCCTATACAACAGTGCACTTTCTTTAGCCTTAGGCTGCGCTTATAGTGCCGGCGACAGCGACGTGACGTCAAAACAAATGCATTGTCGCCGTCATCGGCGCTTATAGTGCACGCGACCAAGCGACCAAGCGACAGCACTACCAAAAATCTGGTAGTCACTGTTATTTGATTTTTTCGGCAACGGTCTCTCCTTGTGGCCAATCAGAGAGCTTCTCCGTCCCTCTGCCTTCCCCTTTTATGATGTCACTGGCCTTGTAGCCAGCGACGTCGCCTAAACTTGAATTACAACTATCGCAATGGCGACGGGTGATGTAATCGGTCGCGTTGCCGGCACTCTAAGCGCAGCCTTAGACAAGCGAGCTCCTGCCACCACATGTCGCTCCCAACAATTTAAGTCACAACCATGGCAAACAAGCTCTTCCCACTACCTCCAAAAATGCTCACACACTGCTGAATGTTACTGGAGAAAATCACGCTGTAAAGCCGATTTCCTCCGCTATAAATTCCTACTCTCCTCCTATAACACTGCCCCTTCCCTTGCCAAGCAAACCTACTTATCATACTTGCCATACTAACACTGTCCTCTAAGCTTCAACGCCTATTTGCTTCTTTTAACTCTCTTCGCTGCCCAACTGCACCTTCGCCCTCTTCCACCATCACAGCCCAAGACCATGCCACCTACTTCACAGGTAAGATTGAATCCATGACCTTTTCATGTCATGCTCCACATGCATCACCTATCTCCCTTCGCATACCTAAATCCACCCTCAGCTCATTTTCCCCTGTAACTGAAGAGGAGGTCTCCACACTTCTCTTATCTCACCGTATAACCTGCCCCCTTGATCTCTCTCTCTCTCTCTCTCTCTCTCTCTCTCTCTCTCTCTCTCCACCCCTCTCACGCACTTGCCACCTTGTCAAAACTGGAAGCAGAGATTTTATTACTCATTTTTCTGGTGTAGGCAGGAGGACCAAGGGGTGGAGGCTCAGGCAATTGATCCAAAGGAGCAGAGGAATGGAGGGGAATTGATATGAATGGGGTTGATCTGGAAAAGCAGAGGGGAATTGATGCGGAGGGGAGGGGGAATTGATGCAGAAGGGCACGGGGTTGGTCATTTTGAAAGAATCATAATAATGAAAATATATAATTTAAGCCTATAATAGTAATGAGCCCCTCAGGACAGGGCATTCATTACCTGTCCATTAATGCTTGGGTGGTTTTAAAGGCCCTTGTCTTTGCCTCAACTCTTCTACCCTGGGAATTAATGGACAGGTAATGTCCCGTCCTTCTGGGATTATTATTTCAATCATGATCATTCCGCCCTACGACGTAAGGAAATGCCAGACACGGATGAAAATAAAATCAAGAACTTTCAAAGAAGATGCCCAGGCGCATGTTTTATTGAGCTAAAAAGTAACAAATGAACAAAATGCATTGTTTTATATAAAAAGCTTGTCCAGCTAATAACAATTAGTATCTATTGCAATATAAGATGTGCGCATTCAAATACATTATCTAGTGACTGGAGCCCCTTCACTGCACCGCAATGCATTGCAGTCCCCTCCAGCGGTGAAGGGATTACATGTCCAAGGGCTAGAGTGGATCTGGCATGCTAGCTAAATGTAGCTTGGTTAAGTGAATATTGATAGTGAGAACCTCCCACTGTTGTTGCTTGTGCTGCATCTACTCAGTGTATCAGCTAAGACTTCTATTTGCCAGTAATGCCAGCCTGGCAGCCTACACAAGAACTAAGGCACTCATAAGATGGTCCTCATGCCCCACACAACAGCAGATTGCCCTGCATTATTTATTAAAACACAGTGTAGCACGAATAAAAGACCGCTAGGGCTGGATATATTGGAGGGAGAGCAAATTTGATACATATTTCAGGCTCCAGAGCACACTTTTGCATTGTTTGTGTCTTATTCACTAAGGTTCATATGTGTAAATGGTGTGCAAACTAAGCCTTTACAATACTGTTTGCTGACACAGCACGATTACTGCTATTTCTGTCATCAGCGTTTCCAACAGAACAGACAAATGTTTTCCTATTTTTATTATGTAACTGTTTACAAGGTCAAAGTACGTTGTGTCATTTTCTTTCAGTATGAGGGATACATTGGGTGACACAATTGGAATAAGAGAATAACCCTAAATTTCAGCCATTCTTTTCAATGTGCATAAATATCACACATCAGAACACAGCCAGGTATGTACTCACCAGACTCACTTTAGCATATACTAAAGCACATTTTAATGAATAACTAAGAGCATTGTAATAACATTAGAACAAGAAAAACAACATTGTTTAAATAATAATAAAAAAAAGAATATCTTGATTGTGGCCCAATCTTGCCATGGAGAAGAGGTTGCTCATTTTAGCGCTAGCAAATCTAAAGAGTAAGTATTTTAGATTTGCTATCCTCCCCTCAAAAACATAAAATAACATATGTGATCACACAACAGATATTGAAAGCCCTGTATTTAGGGTTCTGCACGTATTAGAACATTGCACAGTGGTTTACATTCTTCGGTGACAAATATTATTTGAATTTTTTTTTTAACTAGATTCATCTATAGTTGGTGATGCATTTTAATAGACCAGCATGACAATTCTTTATCAAATTATTTTTTACATGAGCTTTCAAGACCCCCACAAATCTCTTCATCGGCTTTCAGGTGACTTGAGAGGTCTTAAAAGTAAACTACTGTATGATGGACAGCAACAAAAAATGCAAAAAGGCACTGTCCAGGAGAAAAGGGAAACAAGTGGTAAAAAAAATATGAAAAGTGTACACCTTCTTTTTGTAATGTTGGTTGGGCAATATATTGTTCATATTTTTTTACCACCTGTCTCCCTATTTTCCTGGGCAGTGCACTGCTTTGTGCATTTTTGCATTTGTTGTTGCTGTTCTGACATATATATGCGACTGGACACGCCTTCAAAGAATTAGTTTGGCTTTAAGAGTGGGTAAGATATAATGAAGATCTTTCAAGATTGACTACAAACTTTGGTGAGTTCTTTGGACTTTTATTATACAAATTGTCTCCAGTGAGGTGCGTCGAAGTGAGAAGATCATTTTTCTGTTACCTTCAGGAGGCCTACGAAATGTCAGACTATAGTCTCTCACCTAGTAGTATACGCACTCTTTAAGAAAGGCCTCAATTCTATGATATTTTGATGTAGATTAATTGATTATAATTCCGGAACAGTTGGAGCACCCACTACCTGCATACTCTACTGTATGATGGGGACTTATATTAGTTAATTAAAAGTTAATACTAACTGCAATAGGTTATCATTTTTTCTAGGATCAATAAAGCTAGTACAAATGTTCCCAACTCTTATGTAACTCGTGTTACTTGTTACCCTATAAAGCAGCAGCATGATATGCCTGTTATAATACACATAACATGATATGTAGGTTGGATGCCACTAAGTTTACCATACATTTTAAGCAAAGAAAACACTGTAAAATGAAATGTCTGCGTTTTGTACTCTCTCAATTGATCAAATGTGCAGTCAAGATTTTGTAAGTCTAATTTCAACCGAAGGATTAGTCAGATGTCAGGAATGTATCTGGTTTTAAGAGGAAACTTCCCCAAACACCAAGCTCTCCATGAACGGATGCTTTGCGTGGATCAATGCTTTTAATGTGCAGCTGCACTTAAACTTTAAGGGGCCGGCAAAATGTCCAGCAAAGTAATGTGTTGTGTTCCCTTCTAGCAGGGAAGGGTTAAAATAATAAGACCCTCTTTTTGATAAGTGGTTAAACCAAAAGATCTCTTAGTGGTGGCCCACTGTGGTCTCTCCCAGGTTATTGTTGCCCATTGGCTAGCACGCAGCTTCTTGCTACCTTCCTTTCTATGCTGCCGAAATAACTGAAATGCCTTGAACCAGAGGAGTGTCTGCAATTACAAAGCAGCGGCCCTGCACCTGGTTAAAGCCATGTAAAAAATGAATACAAATTTCTTGGTTTAATATCACTATGTTTTTCCATTGGAGTATCATTTTGTGGACCAAAGCTGGTTCAGTTAATTGGGCCATGAGAACCATGTCCCTTTGGTCGTCTGTCAGGGATTTCCCAAGCATAGGTTTGAAAACCACCGTACTTAAAAGCCGAAGAGATGTTACTGTGGGACCTGAATAATTACTATAAGGCAAACTTGTCATAATTAAGAAGTCCATGGGTTTTTTTTTATTACAGTGCCGTAGTGCTTAGCGTACATAGAAACTCCCCGGATGGCATTTTTGCTAACTCCTTAAGGCCTCGGATATAGTACATGACTTCCCACGCGCCTCTACTAGAAGCGATCTGTGGCCTGTAGGATTGTGCGACGGGGGTGTGTGGTGAAGGCGTGCCCATGACATCACATGAGCGGTTCGCCCTCATTGGCTGAACAACGCACGTGACCCGGCGTCGAGCGGCAAAATAAAACATTTTGTTTCGCAGCCGCCCCATCGCTCTCGTGCACGTGCACTCTATGGTCGTGCGCATTGCCTTACGGCCTTTTGTTTTTGTCACTCATACTACTGTATGAACGCGGGCTACGAATGACCTATGCAGAAAAATTGTCCGATTTGCTGCAACACCACCCAGAAAGTGACAGACATATCTCTCTGCGAAATAGGGCTTTTTTTCCCCCCAGTGGGGAGATGAAGAGAATGTGAGTTTATATACTGTACTCCACATGGTGACATGAAAGTAATTATGCAAATGCAAATAATAAATATGTCAAATGTGTTCACATATTTATTTGCATATTTCCCAGGTATCTCTTGCTCGGGTATCTTTCGTCTCACCACGTGGAGTACAGGTTCAGCTATTTGCAGGTAAATGGAACCACTCCTAAAATGATTGGTGTCGTCTGATTCCTGGCTGTTACTTTCCAGCTAATATGCAATTTTGCAGCTTACTGAATGGCCAGTGAATGTCATTTTGTGAGGTTGCTTCACTTGCATACACAATTTGCATGTTGGACAGAATGGCACAGCTCGAACCAAATAGCGTAAATAAAAGTTGTGTTTTGTATGGTCTGGACATGCTTAATAAACATGGTGATTATGCAAATTCGTATGAAAACAGAAATGCCATTATTGCAGTTTAATGAATAGGCCCCTAACATCCCTTTTATTTAAGCAGAAATATTCTAGTTTTGCCATGCCCGATTCTTGGAAATCTAGGTTTTTTGTTCACAATAGTGTTTTACATGAAATACTTCTGTGGTGGGAATGTCACAGAAGGAGTTGGGTGAACACATTGATGTTAACATAGCTGAACATCTGGAATGATTTAGTGCTGTAAAAATCAGATGCGATAACGATGGTGTTAGCTTTCATTTTTAAGGGCTTCCAATGTATTTCTTGATTTTGCCATTTTGAAGTTTTGCGATTCCTTCATCACCGCAGCGGTAGCACAACTAGAAAGACTTGTAAAACTTAACTGCAGATTCGTTACAAGCCATTACATCAACATCGTTTAATAAGGGCCAAATTAACTAAGCGCCCATTCACTTTAATGGGACCACTACAAATTTGCCAGTGCTGGAAGGTGTCTTACTTATATAACTTTTGTGTACTTTGTAGCAAAGTACGCTTAATAAATGTAGCTCTTAATATCTTTAGGGACAAGGAATAAACATGTGCCTAATGGAAACATTGCATTCCTATCCATTGTTTAATCAGTTGCTACATGAATTAGTGATGAACAGTCAATAGTCAGACAAATATAGGCAGAATCTCAGTAATCCTGTGAGAAACTATATATATATATATATATAGGCCCATGCAACAGGAAACATGGAACAGGTTTACCTTGTTTCTGCCAGAAATGCTAATAGAAGCAGCATCTTTAGCAATGTATGGAATCTTACTGGATGCTCTGACAGTATTCACTGCATTTATACGTACTGTAGTAGAATTTCAATGGCACAATGACTCCAAAGAGCTTACAGTGTATTCTAATGTAGGTGCCAGTGCCACAGTGATATAATGGGGGCTAATTATCCAAGCCTCTTGTCTATAGAACTTGAACAAAATTGATGCACAAAATGTCAGATTATGGAACAAAATGTTCATATAAAAAGCAACTGTCTTTTTCTTTGATAGACATGTTTGTGTTTTCAATTTCACGTTATCCATACAAAACGTTATCCATAACCCCCCCTCCCCCACCCCCCGGCTTTGGTATTACTGTTTAGTAAAAGGGCAGCTGAGGGAAGGATGTCGCCAAATGCACAAACGGGGGATACAGCAACAAAAAAAAATGATTACAATAGAAAACATTGTGTTACATTTATTCTATGAATGAGACATGAGACAAACACTGGACTGTTTGACAATTAATTGAACTGTGTAACTAAGACAGGGAACACATTAGTAAGGGTGCATAAAATTGGACCATACAAATGGGACTGCTGCTTCTAATCAAGTGAAACGGCTTTAACTTTTCCATTCTTTGTGTTTCTTATTGCTTCAATGGTTCCACAGCAATGGCGATAGCACTAACCATAGTTTGTTTATTTTACCATATTGGGGCAGCACAATTGACGTGTTTTCGACCATAAAAGATAAAACACCATTCCCCCTGCTTTATTTATTTTTCTTTAATCTATCTGGGTTGTATTAATCTTACTACCAGGAGATTTGATAAAGCAGCGATTGGTGCAAAACATGTTGGGGGACTTTTTGCCCCCTTTTTATTCATGGCATAAATATAATTCATATTTCTATGTGATTTCTGTCACCGTTTGCTGTGCGCTGCTTCAGGTTTTTTTTTAACCAACCAGGACACTCCAATCTTTTTAAGGAATAAAAACAGCCCCTTCAACATCATGCCAACGAGCCCGCAAATGTCCTTTTTTTCGTTTCTCGGTCTGCCTATGGTCACTGTATTCGCCAATTTCTGAAGATCCCGAGTAGCCCTTCAGCTGCCCAATCATCCCATTTAGCAACGGGAATCACATTAACAATGGTACTTACGTAATCAGATGAAGTGGATACACCTGTGACGTATACAATGCTAGCACAAACAAACGACCTTTTGGGGGGTTATATGGGGTGATGAAGGAGCGATATGGGGTGATGAAGGAGCAGGGTTGCCTTACCTGGTCATTCTGCTTTAACAGTTTTCCGGTTTACATACTGATTTGCTGTAGGTTGTCATACCTCTTATGGGACAAGCATGAACGTTCAGAGTAGATGGAATTATATTGTACAGTTTTCTTATACAGCTACCAATGTGGAGTCAAACTAGAACAGGAATCATCAACCAACAGGCAGTTGATATTTTAGGTTCTATTGATAGAACCTTCAGGACATGAGCTATTAGAGAGTCCTTAAGGAAAGCATTGCTTGGAGCTATTAAAGAGTCCTTAAGGAAAGCATTGCTTGGGGACTCCAGAGGAAAATATTAAGACAGTTTAAACATGGAATGGGACATTTGGGTCGCGGCCGTTTTGCCGTGATCAAATGGCCACCGGCGCTTCCGCGTCTCACCCTTCCGCCACCGCCGATACACTGCTGGTATTCCCGCCACCGGCCTCTTCTAAGGTTAGTTTTATTACTGTTAAGGGCTTTTAGCGCTAGGGGTTAATTTAAGGGGCTTAGGCACTTAGGTTAGGGGGTTCATTAGAGGGGTTTTAGTTGTAAGGTACAGGGTTAATTTGAAGGATATTAGCGGTTAGGGTAGGGTTTTTTTTAAGATAAGGGCTTAGAGTATGGGGTTTAAGCACTTACCTTAGCTGCGAAGTGGCCGGCGATAGCAGGTTCCGGTGGCGGGGTGAGTCGTGGCAAAGCACCGGCAGCCATTTGGTCGCGGCGAAACAGCCACGACCAAATTTCCTAGACCGGTTTAAACATATATATTTATCTCCCTCTATAATCTAAATATACTAATCTGAAATACGTGTTTTTGTATTTAATGGGAAGACAGAAAGTTTTAGGGTGAGCTCTTGGATAGGACAGCCATTATTGGATGCAGTAAAGATGAATGGGTTTACATGATACACCCTCATTGTGAGCTAGGGATTTTTGGACATGACTTATTAAAGTCTTCCGGCTGCAAAACTGGGCTATGTAAAAGAATTGCAACAGTTAAAGGAAAAACTCAAATAGCTTTCTATTGGATTAATTTCCGTTGATAAATACGGTGCTGTTAATTCTTCCTTTCCTTTGATAAATATGGTGTTTTTCGGGGTGGGGGGGAGGGGGGGTTGCACTGGTTTGGTTCCAGTTTTATAGCCGTGATACGTTTGTAAATAGATTCCTTTGTATTATCCGGTTGTTTTTTAGAGAAAAAACTGTGGTATGAAGCTCTGACTGCGATGTAAGCTTATTATAATGTACCATGGGTCTACATTTACATGACAAGTTACCTAAACACATATAGGAATTCATCACTTCTTTTGCTTTTCACCATCATTTAGAAACAATTTGCCACCATCATTTGTTTACAGACCATCTTCTTAAATCTCCAGTTTGTGCCAATGCCTCTAGTTTGGTAGATATGCAAAATGCTCATAGCCATTAAAAAACTTCAAAAGTGGTTCTCTGGACACAAACAAAATGTTGTTCTCATTTGAGCACGGTAAAAGGTCTAAGTTCTATTAGATACGAATAATACAAAATCCCCAAGTATTTGCATACACATTATTTACCAAACCAAAGAAGCAATGCTCACCTACCAGTAATTAATTGGTACACTTGCTCATATAAGGCCCTCTCAATACTGACATCTACTTTACTCACTAAGCTGAACGTATCCTATCCCATGAAATACTGAAGCGCCTGTAATAATTAGTTACGAGTGTTGAAGTCCAAACAATATAAAACCATAGATGAAAATGTCCAAAGCCATTAAAGAGCAGTTTCAACAATGTTTTCAGTTAAACTGTTAAGCTAAGCCCTATGGTGTCAAAACGGAAAACTGCATCATTTTACGATTAAAACACATTGAACATTCTCAAATTAGACTGCTTATTCTCAAATATCGCTAGTACTACGGTTGCTTGTACTGCATGGTACTGACCTGGTTGCACTGATATTATTTATGGTTACACCTGCAAACAGAATAATACATGAGAATAGCCTACTCATAAACACAAAAAAACAGAATTTTTTTTTATTCTGCATCAGAAAGAATTTATTTTTCCCCTTATGAGATATCATTTGATGATATTTCACTGGGGGTATTTTTTTGCCTTCCTCTGGATAAATATACTGTAAGTACAAATACAGAATAAGTACCTGTCGTTTAAATTTAGCATACAGTAGGTTGCATTTGATGGACGTACAGTAGGTATTTTTTCAACCTCATCTACTATGTAACCCCCAAATCAAGAGACTCCACTTTGGAGCACACCCAGGGACTAGTTAAAATATAATATCTATTTACATTATATTATAAATGATCAGAAATCTATGGTTACAGACAATAGTGCTATGTACCAGGTAAAAATAAAGAAGGAATGGTAAATAGGCAGAGCCCAGGGTACACCTATCAACAAAGTAGGTGTTGCTGCATACAGACATGAGGCTAATTTATTCCCCACTGTAAATTATCCTTATTCATTAGTGTTACTCCCTATTATTATGGATATGGGATTTTAGAATGTTAGTAGAAAGGCTAACTAGAGGCTACAGATCCGGTTAGTGTAGGCAGGGTATCTGTGCACTGAGCCAGCAAAGGTAGAGAACCCCAGGTATGATGGTTGCAGAGATACAGTATGTGTGAAGTGCATATGTACTGTACCAACGTAACGCAGAGATTTTGTGAAACAAGGGCTAGAAAGGCAACAATAGCTTAGCACAGCATGAAATCAGATACATGAATATAGATGAACAGCAATAGCAATGTTAGCTCTGTGAATTGCCCCTCTTGGTGTTTGGAGTGTGCTCTAAAAAACATTATACAAAGGATTTATTGATTATTTTCCTGACATTGGGGGTAATCACCCCAAACTCTGCAACCATCGTACCTTGGTTTCTTTACCTCTGCTACTGTAAATCTGTGTATAGATACACTGTCTACACTAGTCTGATCTCTACCCTCTAGTTAGCCTTTTTACTAGCATAGATCCCCAATCCAGAATAATAGGGAGTAACACTAATGAATACGGCTAATTTCTGGCGGGGAATAAATTAGCCTAATGTCTGTATGCAGCAACACCTACTTGGTATATACAGTCATACCCCGGTTTAAGGACCCTCACTTTAAGTACACTCGCGAGTAAGGACATATCGCCCAATAGGCAAACGGCAGATCGCGCATGCGCCTGTCAGCACGTCCTGGACAGCAATACCGGCTCCCTACCTGTACCGAAGCTGTGCACAAGCAGGGAGACTATAGAGCCTGTTACAAATGCGTTATTTCCATCAGTTATGCACGTATATGATGATTGCCGTACAGTACATGCATCGATAAGTGGAAAAAAGGGAGTGTTTCACTTTAAGTACATTTTCGCTTTACATACATGCTCTGGACCCATTGCGTACGTTAATGCGGGGCATGCCTGTGGTGTACACTGCACCCTGCCTATATGCCATTCCTACTTCATTTTTACTTTGTACATAGCACTATTGTCTGTAACAATTAGAGCTGTGATATTTTATAAAATATAAATAAGTATGGGTGTGCTCCAAAGTGGAGTCTCCTGATTGGGGGTTATTGCACAATCTTTACTAGACTCTTTTTTTCCCCAGCATATACATTATTATTTGTTGGTAATCCCCAGGACGCCTACTGTGGGGAATTTGACTACTTATTCCATTCATGTCTTATTGACTACATATACTAATGATATGTATGATAACTAAGTTGAGTGGTTCTGTTTCATTTGGATTTCTTACTGTAAACATTAGTGTGTCCTTGGTTTATCTAGAAACAATGTAACATAAAACGTATGCTGAGATCTTTTCTCTGAAGAGGCCATCCCATCAGTTTTACATGAGCCAGCTAAATGTGAGGATAGAGCCAAATTGTAAAGATAAACGAATTGCATTAAGAGCTGTGAAGTTTAATCATTTGTATCATAATAATTTGGCAATGCCATAACTTCACAACACGAATGAGCTTGTAAAGTGCC
Organism: Ascaphus truei; assembly: GCF_040206685.1. Taxonomy (NCBI): domain Eukaryota; kingdom Metazoa; phylum Chordata; class Amphibia; order Anura; family Ascaphidae; genus Ascaphus; species Ascaphus truei. The sequence goes on from NC_134485.1 coordinate 79,076,929, forward strand.
TTACAGTCCATCCAGTCAAATGATATCATAACCTTAAAACAACACTAATGATGTTACTTTCTAAACATAATACTGACTATTCCATAGACTGCTATATAGGAAGCATTAGGCATAAATGGCCTAATCAGTAAATGTCATGGGGATATTACTCCAGATTACTCTGTCGCAACATAACTTTGGTATGCACTGGAATGGTTTCCCATTGAAATGAGCGATATATTGCAATAAAAAAAACTGGCTAATCATTTTGCATTCGTGCAAAACTGGAGTATAACTTTGATAAATCTTTCCACTGTTGCCTGATGTAAAAAATAAATAAGTCTTTGTTTGCTTATTGCAAAAAAAAAAAAACTTAATACACTCCAACCAACTAAGGTACAAAGGTGTAGGATTCTTCAAGGTTTCACACTAGATTTTTAATGGAGTACAATTGACTCCATTTAGCATCGTTCTCCCATTGAAAAAGGAACCATCTTAAATAATGGCACTCAAACCATCTGAAGTTGAACCTTTCAAGGGAGAACTCCTTAAGGACTCCATTGTTCGGGAATCCTGAGTTTGGGCCAGGCATGTCTTACCTGGATTTTAGGTCCTGGGATTCCAGAGGAATAGTAAGGGCCAAACATATGTTTCAATGTGGCAAATTAAAATCCGTCGAGATCTTTACATTGAATCTCAGTCTACATACAACAGAGTTCTTCAGATATCTTCAAATGAGAATGGTTTTAAATGCAAGCTCCTGTCCTCATAATATATCCAATAGTATTGTATAAAAATAAACTTGCATTATCACTGTAAGAAAGTAACCCTATATACAGTACCCGACTGAAGCGATACATTGTGAACCCTTCCTTCGTACCCCTCTTAACCAACCCCCCTTTTTTTTCCTTCTGTACCCTCTCAACTGTCCATCTCTCCTAATGCTACATTATGCAATAAAAACTTTACATAAAAAAAAGAAACAGTCTTGTGATTTGGTGTAAAACTTTCAGAATTCTCCTGTTTCAGTTTCAATTTACCCTGAATATTCGGTTCCATTAGTTAAATACACATATTTTCTCCTAGTGGTCCTGCTCTAGTTTTCAATGTGTTATATTTAGCATGGCCGTGCAGAAGCAAAAAGGTCTACAGTTACAGCAAGAACTGTAATGACTTAAACATACTCCGAGTCCAATTTTATTTATAATATCAAAACTGCCACTTAGGGTGAGATGGCAGAATGAACTGCATAGGAAAGTCTCCAGTCTGTGTTTTTTTTTCTTTGCTTGCATGAGTATTAACTGGATTTTGATATGATCAATGAGGTCAATTAACTCTTTTGTTGCTAGAGACCTTGCAGAGCTACTCTGCATTACATGCAAGAAGATTCATTTATCACATCTGAAGTGAGACCTTAAGTAAGAAAATAGAACTATAGCAAAAGAAAGGTCTCTTTGACAATAAGACGTCCAAGGAACACATATAAGGGAGGAGATTTACTTTTCTAGTAATCCAGAGGCAGACAGTAAAAAGCCTACAATGTCCACATTGTACATGGATAGGTGGGGTCGTGAGAAGTCAATATTTCATATTTTAGTTTTAGTTTTTAGTATCTCTATAACCAGTTTGCTGCCAAATGGGCTTTTCCAGAAAGGCCCCCATAAGCAAAAGCAGTAGATCAAATCATTTGCCCTGCTTTATTCTGAATCTCTTGAATCTTGCCTGATCATAGCCCGGCGTTTCTCCGTCCCACTTTTTGGAAGCTTGGCTTTGACCACTGGAATGGTGGATGGTGTGTCGTCCTCTGTTGAAAGCTTTTCGCCCCGTTGAGAACAAAGTGTCATAGCTCCATCAGCATGGCCCGATCCAGGTTTAGCTAGGACGTGTGATTTGGATTCTGACCTGTGCCGGTGAGGATGCATGTACTTCTTGGGATATAAAAACAGCGCTGGGTCTGGCATGGCTTCCACGTCTTCAAAGCTGCTCATCCTCTCTCTCTGAAAGCAGTCTCTTGCCACGCCCTTGCTTGAGGGACATTCTGAAGCCTGTCGCCAAACACTGTGGGTCTTGTGGGTTCGCCTTTTCACCTTTCCCTCATGATGAGGTTGCCTGGGTACAGTGCAGTCAGGAGGCCTGTAGGACACCCGGGAGCCGTGCTGAGGACTGTGCAGCTTATGTTTGGTGGTGTGCAGCTGGAATGATAAATAGGCTGCAGCCTCGGTCTGCTTCTGCAGCTCCGTATTCAGGATTGTGACTCGGTGACTCCTCCTCTTTAGTTCTTCCAGAAATCTCCTTTCCTTGTCCCTCAATTTGGATCTCAGGGCAGCTACCCGAGTCTCACGGTAACAGAGCTCCTTTTTCAGCTCATAGTTCAGCTGTTCCTTTTCATCCCAATTGGCTTCTATTATCCGGCATTTTTCCTCCATCTCCTGCTCAATGTATTCTAGGTGAAGAAATATAAAAATGTGATTAGATAAGGATTCATTATTTCTGGACTAAATAAGATTAAGGGTACACATAGACTATTTTAGAATGTAAAAGGAAATGGGCAAAATACACCAAATTTAGCTCAGTAGTGAAGTACTGTACATTTAAACAACCTTATACAATACAATAAATGAAATAACACAATCAAAGATCAATGGTGAAAGCAAAGGTGTAAGAATAAAACTACAGCATGAACATACGTTCAAGGACGTTAAAAGGACAAACGGCCTTATTCAATAAGGTCTGAAAAAGTCAATCGTGCCTCAATCTGCCATGGCAGTTTTTGTCCGATCATAATGCGAAAAAATACTGAATACTGCCCATAGTCAGTAAACCAACAACATGTATATGATGTTATGTGAGCTATTTAAAAATCCAAGACAACTTTCATCCAGACCTCCTTTTTAGTGATGTACCGAGTACCCGGAAATTACCCGGTACCCGACACTATTTTAACTACCCGGAAATTACCCGGAACCAGGGGGCTGGACCCGGTCCCGGGTAATTTCCTTTCTGCTCTGCTCCCTCAGTCCTCCTCTTGGAGAACGTCAGGAGCAGAGCAACAGAACACTTACATAAACACTTACCTGCAGCCGGCGGTGGAGGGTGAGGAGGACCACGGCGACATCGTGGGAGGAGTGGCAGACATCCTGGTGGCGGTGGCAGCAGAGGACATCATTGTTGAGCCGGTTTGGAGCAGCAGAACACATCCTATCCTAGTTGATGCCAGTGGGAGCTGGTGAACATGTGACCGGAGCAGGAGCATTACTATTGGACAGCCCTGGCTGTCCAATAGTAACGCTCCTGCTCTGGAAACATGTTCCCCGGCTCCCACCGGCATCAGCTGTGATAGGATGCGTTCCAATGCTCCCACCAGCCCAACAATGACTTCCTCTGCTGCCACCGCCACCAAGATGTCTGCCGCTGCTCCCACGATGTCGCCGTGATCCTCCTCAACCTCCGCCGCCAGCTGCATGTAAGCCAAAGCTACCCAGTCGGATACCCGGCCCGCACATTTCCCCTGATACCCGGTACCCGGCAACCTCAGGACCCGGTACAACACTACTCCTTTTCAGATGCAGCTTCTCCTGAAGACTAAGAGCATGAGATACAAAAGGCATTATGACTAGATACACTAACAATGCAAGCACTTAAATGTCATTTGCACTAGATAAAATGCTTGAATTCGATAGCTAATTTAACAGGCAGTATAAAAGGAAAAGTGTGTGCTACATAATCTACACCATTCTTTTATGTTCATATTCATGGTTTACTATGAATACCTTTGATCATAAACAAAAAATAATGTATCTGATAGTATTTGTATAGTATCTGATAATTAAATACTGTAATTGCATGGAACTATAAATATATATCCTATTTATAGCATATAAAATCAAACAAGATAGTTCAACAAAGGTACAAATTCTTACCTCGAGCTTAGTGATTTACTATGGTACAATTAGTATTACATTTTCTCTGACATGGTAAGAAAGAGGTAACTGAATTAGTTATTAGGGAAATACTTGAGTGTAATCCGTGTGTAAATGTAAAGTACAGTTCCAAAGTGTGGGGAAATACTTTCAGGCGAGGAGAATCCTGCGTGTTCAGCCAACACAACATAGACAAACAAACGCTTCAAATTGCAGGTCTCCTCTAGGACAGAGGTACAAAGTAGAGCTCTACTCACAAGTTCACAATGCAATTCTTCATATATTGTAACAGCCAAGAACAGAGGAGGAACGATGTTTTAGCTCCCATATGGACTTTTCATGATGAAAGGTCCATATGGGACCTGAAACGTTGATCCTCCTCTGTTCTTTGCTGTTACAATATATGAAGAATTGCATTGTGAACTTGTGAGTAGAGCTCTACTTTGTACCTCTATCCTAGAGGAGACCTGCAATTTGAAGGATTTGTGGGTACATGTAAGATATCTACTGTACATTACAACCCATTCCTCGATATGCAGACTAGGACAGGTATTATTTTTGCTAAGGCATTTTTATTCTATATTAAGCATACACATGGTAATGGGGAGGATCCTCCTACGCCTTTGAAAGCCGCTTCCAAAAACAAAATAATGGCTGTTAATAGGATATAACTGAACAATTCGACTCGGGCGTCAAAAGCCCTCTGGGGAGTAAATAATTGTGGCCATTGTCTTGTGAAGGGGAACTTCTACAGCAGATAAATGATTAGGTGCAACATCCCTTTATGCTCAAGTACTATTTCTGAGTCATTCTGTGGGCTTTTTGTGTACAAAACCTGCTGTGTTATTACACTACATGTCTGTTTTAACCTTGCCAAATGTGAGTGAGTTTGTCACACGGTGTGTAATATATATATATATATATATATATATATATATATATATATATATATTTATATTTATATATATATATATATTATATATTTATATATATATATATTTACGTGCTATACAATATATATATTTACGTGCTACACAATGTCTTGCTTTTTCTTATTTTGAGTGTGATGCATGACCCCTATAAAGAGGAAAGAAAACACCAGAGTCCAGACCCTACATACCAATCGCAACAAGAGTCGACACGATTCCATTTGAGTGCACAGACCCGCACAATTATTCTCACGTTAATATTTCACTATCAAATGTTTTCATTTCTTTTTTCATTTTTTTTGTGCGCTCCACCAATCCAAACCAAATAGATTGTATTTGTGTACAAAGCCTGTATCATATTTATGCACGTTCTTAACATGAAGATGACACAAATGTGCTGAATACAAAGTAAAACCGTTTCATTGTAAATGAAAAGGCACAGCACAAAATAATATAAACGCTAATTTCGGTGCTAATCAACAAGCCTGCCTGCGCAATCAATCCAAGAGGATTTTGTAATAAGCTAGCCTCTGTTCATAACTTGTTATTCTTGCTGGAATGGTTCTATTCAAGTTGGATGACTATTTTTCCAATATTTTGTTGAGTCTCTGACAGCCCCAGGAATACCTCCGCCCAGCAGAACAGACTCTAACAATTTTGTTTCACTTGAGTCATTGCTCCAAACCTTTATGCTCTTCACAAATGCCTATCTAAAACCTGCTAAAACATGATTTAATTGGTACTGTTAATTAATCGTGTTGGCAATGTCGTAAAAATAAAATAAAAAAACCCTTTAAGATACTAACAGGCTTGTTTTCTCATGCTAGAAGATGTTCAATTGTTAGCTCTGGAAGGCTTGGAGATATTTTATAGTATGTGCTTATAGAAAAATAATAATGATAAAAACACTTTTGTTTTTAATTTAGTTCCACCAATGCGCGGATTGCTCTTTACTCTATGTATGTATATCTTTATTTATATAGCGCCATTAATGTACATAGCGCTTCACAGCAGTAATACACGCGACAATCATATAAATAACAAATAATACAAATAACACATAATGGGGAGAAGTGCTTCAGACATAAAAGTAACATTTAGGAAAAGGAGTCCTTGCTCTGAAGAGCTTTCAATCTAATTGGTAGGTAGGAAAAACGTACAGAGATAGCAGGTAAGGGCGTCTGCAAGGAGCCAAGCTTTATGTATAAGGTTTAAAGTGTCAGCCATGGAGCTACTCATTTGCTTTGTTAAGCAGGGGTGTTTTAAGGTGGGACTTAAAGGTGGATAGAGAGGGTGCTAGTCGGATATTGATGGGAAGGGCATACTAGAGGTGTTTGGGCAGTCAATGAGAAAGGTTTAAGGCGGGAGATGGCTTTAGATACAAAAGGGGTAGAGAGAAGACATCCTTGAGCAGAACGCAAGATTCGGGATGGTGTATAGCGAGAAATTAGGGCTGAGATATAAGGAGGAGCAGAAGAGTGTAAAGCTTTAAAAGTGAGGAGGAGAATTGAGTGTGTGATATGGGATTTGATAGGAAGCCAGGAGAGGGATTTCAGCAGGGGAGACGCTGATGCTTTTTCGGAAAGAGTAGAGTGATTCTGGCAGAAGTGTTTAGAATTGATTGTAGGGGAGACAGGTGAGAGGCAGGAAGGCTGGACAGCAGGAGGTTACAGTAGTTGAGACAGGAGAGAATGAGGGTCTGCATCAGAGTTTTTGCCGTATAGAAACAGAGGAAAGGGTGTATCTTTGTAATACTGCGGAGGAACAAACGGCAGGTTTAAGCTACCTTTTGAATGTGAGAGGAGAATGTGAGAGAGGAGTCGAATGTGACATCTAGGCAGCTGCTTGTGCTACTGGTTGTATAATAGTACTTCCAACAACAAAGTTTAAGGAAGGGCCAGGTTTGGGAGGAAATATGAGGAGCTCCGTTTATGTTATGTTAAGTTTAAGTCGGCAGAGGGCCATCCAGGATGATTTAGCAGAGAGACATTCAGAAACTTTGGTCGGTACAGCAGGTGTAAGGTCAGGGGTTGAAAAGTAAATGTGTGTGTCATCAGCATAGAGGTGATATTTCAACCCAAGAGATGTGATTAGGTCATCTAGAGAGAGTGTGTACAGAGAAAAGAGAAGATGTCCCAGGGCAGAGCCCTGGGGTACCCCCAAAGAGAGATCGATGAAAATACGATGGGAGAGGTAGGAAGAGATCCAGGATAGAGCTTTGTTACGAATTCCAAGAGTATGGAGAATGTGAAGGAGAAGATGGTGGTCCACAGTATCAAATGCTGCAGAGAGGCATAGTAAGATGAGCAGAGTATAATGCCCCCTGTCTTTGGCAGCATGGAGGTCATTAGTTATTTTAGTGAGGGCTGTTTCAGTGGAGTGAGCAGTGCGAAGGGTCTAGGAGAGAATAGGTGGTGAGAAAATGGAGAAAGCGAGAGAATACAAGACGTTCAAGGAGTTTAGAGGCAAAAGCCAGGAGGGAGACAGAACGATAGATAGAAAGACAGGTAGGGTCAAGATTGCTTTTATGAGTAAAGGTATAACTGTTGCATGCTTGAAGGTGGAGAGAAAGTACCTGAGTAGAAGGAGGAGTTAAAAATGTGTGTGAGCATAGGGATTATAGTAGGAGCAAGAGGTTTTAAGAGATGGGAAGGAATGGGGTCAAGCGATCAGGTGGTAGAGGGAGAAGAGGAGATCAGCAACGATACATCCTCCTCTGTGACAACAGTAAAAGAGTTGAGGAAGGCAGGAGGAGAGTTAGGAAGAGGTGTAGGATGGGAGGTGGATACAGAGGGGATGTCCTAACGTAAAACAATACATGCATGCTGTGAAAAGCTTAAAATGTGATTTGGGTGTAATGTAATAAGAATGTTTGTAAACTGTTGCATATACATCTATATTGTTGCTAGATTCCCCCCTCCCTTTTATTATTTTATTGGAACTATTATACTACAATCAATGATCAAAGATAAAGATTGAAGAATACGAACTAAACTAGGTTTTGAAAGTTCTGTAATTACATCTATGAAGGTCCCTGACTTCGGCCATCTAAAAGGTATCACAGCTAATCTACATTACTCTAGAACCGGCTACTAGAATTTTCAACTACCAATAAGATTAGAATTACACTGACTAGAAGAAAATAGAAACCTATTCCATATTACAGAGCAAGCAGACAAGTCAAAATATTACTTAAATGGTGATTGCATTTTTCTAAGGGAGCCAATTACAATGCTATGTAGTTAAAAAAATTATTTTTTATCTTTCCGATATGTCTTTTTTCCTCTAAGTGCTCCATGGCAGCCAGAACTGAATGGGTTAATATCCCTACTTTCACAAAAGGTAGAGCAAAATGACTTCTGTCCTCCAGCATAAGAACGTCCTTCGAGGACTGTCTGACAGTTAAAATCTCTATTAATGCAAACACAGCACAAAATACCACAAACTATGAAAACACAAGATAATATTCTCTCACCGTACCCCATCCAAACTGAATAAATATAGGGAGGGAAAATACTTCTGGTTACCATGGATGACTTGGAAGAAAAATAAATCGTCCCAGCCAGTACTGAATAGAATTGACTAAAGCAGTTCGGATACGGACAGAGAGACTAAATTGCTGCTTGTAGGACTTTTCTACCAAACTTTGTATCTGTAGATGAAGATAGATTTAGTCGGTAGTGTTTAACAAACGTATGGACTGATGACCAAATGACTGCTCTACAGATTTGTTCTGGCCAAGATGTTTTTCTGTGGCTTTTCTACATTGTGCCTTTATGTTTATGGGGGAAGGCTCCCCTGAGCTCAGCTATCCCTGCTGGATACAGCTTTTTAACCATTTAGAAATTGAAACTTTGGATGCTGGTAGACCCTTTTTCTTACCCGTCGATAGGATAAAGAGACGGTCTTTTGAGTATAGCTTTTCAGAGTTTTAAGAATGTTCAGAGTATGTAGACGTTGTGTAGCTAGATAAAGTTGTGTATCATTGGCATAGAGATGATAGGTGAATCCAAATGAGTTAATGTGGTCACTCAGTGAGAGGGTATATAGAGAGAAGAGCAAGAGCCCTAAAACTGAGCCTTGAGGTACACCTAGAGTTCCATAGATGTTGAGGAGGAGTTGGCATAAGAGACACTGAAGGAATGATGAGAGGTAGGAGAAAAAACAGGTAAGGGCAGTGCCACAGATGCCAGGAGGAGAAGAGAGTTGTCAACTGAAAGCTGAGTAGAGGACAAGACGAATCAGAATAGAGTAGTTTCTTTTAGACTTGGCAATATGGAGGTCATTAGATGTGCGGAAGCCTAATTGGCGAGGGTCAAGTAGGTTATGAGAGTTAAGATGGTGAAGTATATGTAATGAGACAACCCGTTCCAGAAGTTTAGAAGCAAAAGGCAAGAGGGAGACAAGGCGAAAGTTATTGTATTGTATTGTATGTCTTTATTTATATAGCGCCATTAATGTACATAGCGCTTCACAGTAGTAATACATGTGGTAATCAAATAAATAACAGAGCATGGGAATAAGTGCTTTAGACATAAAAGTAACATTAAGGAAGAGGAGTCCCTGCCCCGAGGAGCTTACAGTCTAAATGGTAGGTAGGGAGAACGTACAGAGACATTAGGAGGGAGTTCTGGTAAGTGCGTCTGCAGGGGGCCAAGCTTTATGTATCATGTGTTCAGAATATCCACAGTGCTATTCATATGCTTCTTTAAGCAAGTGTGTCTTAAGGTGTGTCTTAAAGGTGGATAGAGAGGGTGCTAGTCAGGTACTGAGGGGAAGGGCATTCCAGAGGTGTGGGGCAGTCAGTGAAAAGGGTTTAAGGCGGGAGAAGGCTTTAGATACAAAGGGGGTAGAAAGAAGACATCCTTGAGAAGAACACAAGAGTCTGGATGGTGCATAACGAGAAATTAGGGCTGAGATGTAAGGAGGGGCAAAAGAGTGTAAAGCTTTAAAAGTGAGGAGAAGAATGGAGTGTGAGATGCGGGATTTGATCGGAAGCCAGGAGAGGGATTTCATGAGTGGAGATGCTGAGACAGATCTAGGAAAGAGTAGAGTGATTCTGGCAGCAGCGTTTAGGATAGATTGTAGGGGAGACAGGTGAGAGGCAGGAAGGCCGGACAGCAGGAGGTTACAGTAATCAAGATGGGAGAGAATGAGGGCCTGAGTCAGAGTTTTAGCAGTCGAGCAACAGAGGAAAGGGTGTATCTTTGTTATATTGCGGAGGAAAAATCAACAGGTTTTAGAAATGTTTTGAATGTGAGGGGCGAATGTGAGAGAGGAGTCGAGTGTGACCCCTAGGCAGCGTGCTTGGGCTACTGGGTGAATGATCGTAGTTCCAACAGTAATGTGGAAGGAGGTAGTAGGGCCAGGTTTGGGAGGAAGTATGAGGAGCTCTGTTTTAGCCATGTTGAGTTTAAGGCGGCGGAGGGCCATCAAGGAAGACATAGCAGAGACATTCAGAAACTTTGGTTTGTACAGCAGGTGTAAGGTCGGGTGTTGAAAATTATATTTGTGTGTCGTCAGCATAGAGGTGATAATTAAACCCAAAAGATGTTATTAGGTCACCTAGAGAGAGTGTGTACAGAGAAAAGAGAAGAGGTCCCAGGACAGAGCCCTGGGGTACCCCCACAGAGAGATCAATAAAGGAGGAGGAGGTGTTAGCAGAAGAGACACTGAAAGTACGATGGGAGAGGTAGGATGAGATCCAGAGACTGTAGGGCCTAGGGTAGTATTTTAAAAATAGGTCTAACTATAGCTTGTTTAAAAGAGATGTAAAAATAGCAGAGTACAGAGATAAGTTACCAATGTTTGCGAGGATGGGGACCATGGTAGAAACGAGAGGTTTCAGGAGATGGGAGTGAAAGTGGTTGAGGCTGCATGTGGTGGGGGGTTGAGGAGAGTAGCAGTTTCCTATGTAACTGAAGCTGAAACAAAGTCTGATGGAGGAGTATTAGAAAGGAGGATGTGGAAGGGACAGATGGAATTTCTTTGCAGATATCTGTAGCTTCCACCTTGCACTTGAAATAATTGGCAAAGTCTTTGGTGTATTGGAAGGAGTGGAACATGGTTTGGCGGGAGGTCAAAGAAGGGTGTCGAAGACAAAAGAGGTTGCATGGGTTGGATTTATGCAGAGTTAAAGCAGGACAGGATACATTTGTAGGGAAGGAAATCAGCCAGAGTGTGACAACTCCTGACGAAGCCAGCCATTCCATTGGCGAAACGCGTAGAGTGGACCCGCCCAGGAAGTGAGAGGATTGGTGCTGCGAGCTGTCAATCTGTTGCCGGACCGGAAGTGACGCGACGGAGCTGATCATGCCTACCGGAAGTGACGTGTCGCGCCGGAGACACCGCTGGAGGCGATCCCCATACTGCATGGTGCAGAGGGAGTTACAGAAAGCCTGTGAATCAGCCCATCCGGGACGTCGGCGGTGCGGTGAGCTGCGGCAACCATCTACAGTACACACTCCTTTTCACTGATATAGTGATAAAACGTTGTTATTGATTTTAAACATTGTAAGTGCACATTTTTATTATTACATAAATATCATCCTTGTACCATTGATCTGCACCATGGAGGTCTGTCTTTATCTTTCCATGTACGTCTGCACCTGATATCCTAGTCCTAGCGCTTCCTGTCTGTGTCCAGAGAGACCCACCAGACTCCACATATCCCGCCACTGTTTTTATCCTACTGACATTTTGTGAGTAGGCAGCACATAGGAGCCAAGCATCACATTTTTGCACCATTGAACATTATTGTCTGCACTTAGTGTGTTTTTTCTTTGTTGTTTTTTTCCCATATGCTCCCCCTGGGTTGAGAAAAAGAGTGTGACTACATCCAGAGGTGTTTAGCAGAACAAGTGCAAGGGCGCAGAAAATGTGTCTGTGTATTTAGCTAGCGTTGTGGGTTAGAATGCTGTGAGTGTCGACATACAGGAGGAGCATTCTGGTCAAGTGGGGAGGCAAGGATAATGTTGTAAGTTGACAAGGTGGGCAGTAGTAAAGAAAACTTTGATTTTAGGTTGGATTTCAAAGACTGAAGGTCCTAAGAGGGGAGTGGGTGAGTCAGAAGAGAGGAAGAAGGATATCCAGGTTTTAAAGTATGAAAGGAAATTGGAGTGTGAGGATGTAGAATTAGGTGGCCTATATATGACAGAAATACGCAGAGAGAGTGGAGAGAAAAGGCGAATAATATAGGCATCAAAAGATGAGAATTTCAGAGAAGCGGGTAGGGGTTGAAACTTACAGTGAGAAGAGAGAAGTATTCCTACTCCACCCCCACGTTCCAAGGGGTGAAGTGTGTGTAAGAAGGATAGCCCACTATAGTATATAGCTGCCTTCAGGGCAGAGTCCGAGTGTTAGAGGCAAGTTTCTGCCAGTGCAAAGACGTGAAGAGAGCGAGAAACAACTAAAATATAGAGGTCGATATGATAGTGCTTGGGTCTTGCCCACCCTTCTTGCTGATGTTATGGCCATCAGGAAGACTGATTTTAAGGTAAGACTTTTGATTGAAACCCTCCAGGTAAGATGATTAAGGTCTGAATTAAGTTCCCAGGTGGATATATATATATATATATATATATATATATATATATATATATATATTTTATTATTACACACACACCTGTAAACCTTCAGGAACTCTGGTAAATGGGGTATTGGGACAGACTTAAACTCCAACATATGCTTTAAGCACCCATAAGATTAAGTTCTTCCATAGCCTCTAATACACTTGGGAGGTAGAATTTCTTCTGGATTGTAGTAAAGTCTGGATAACCCTCTTAGAGAGACCCTTTTTTTAAGGTTTCTACTCAATCTCGAAGCCGCTAAGGAGAAGCCGCCTGGATGCGGATGTTGGAACAGTTCCAGATGTAGAATCATTGGGAGTGTAGAAAAGACACACAGACACAGGAAAGACCAATGTATTGACATGGCTTCCGGGTTTGGTGCTTTTAGAATACTCCACCTTGAACAGTAGAGTGGGAGCTTGTGGTTTCTGTGTGATGCCATCAGCTCTATGGGAGGCTTTCCCCATCTTGATACATGACTAGAAATATCTGGTGAGATAATTCCTATTCTTCGGGATGAAGCTTGTTTCTGCTTAAGAAGTCTGCTCCTATATTGTTGATACATGCTAAACAAACAGGTTGAAATCTTGGGGACGCAGGCCTCTTGCCTAATGAAGTATGCCAGCTGCTTCTTGCATTAACCTGGTACTTCTGGTACCGCCCCACTTGTTGATATAAGAGACTGTCGCCGAGTTGTCAAAAAGTGTAGGATGTTTCAAAAGCGAAAGATGCCTTTGAAGATGGCTTTCAGCTCTGAAACATTGCCTGGATAATCCTTCTCCTGAGTTGACCATTGCCCTTTAATGGTGATCTTCCCGAACTCCTCCAATCTGAATGCACTGGCTTCTGTAAGGATTTGACAGACTGGCAGAGCTAGCTCCCAACCCTTTCTGAGATTGCTCTGATTCTACCACCAATCTCGATCTTTTGATTGACTTATTTTCCATTTGGTTTATAACTTGTGCATATGAAACCTTGCCAATGTGACTACTTATACTGAAGCATTACATGATCCCCCGCTGGGATCTCTTTCCCCAGAAAATGTTGGATTACATTCTGGATCTTCTGTATTGTTTCTGGACGCAGAATAAATTTTCCCTTTATGGTATTGAACCGGACTCCTAGCAATCAGATTTATTGAGATGGTATCAAACAACTTTTCTCTTGATTGATGAACCAGCTGTGACTGCCCGATACTGTGTGGACTACTTGGGTATGCGTCTCTGCCTCTTTTCTTGTCCTAGTCTTGATAAGCTAGTTGTTGAGGTACATTAAATTACATTTTCTGTAAGATCTCCCATTATTTTTGTAAACGTATGTAACAGGTTTCCCCCACCCAATCGCAGATAGGCCCCCCTAGGGAAATACTACTCTGGTTACACATGGCTATAGTGTGGTGCACCTGTTGGCTTACAGGACTCCTGAGTCTCCCGCTTGATGGTATTATGGGGAATAGCATCACGACTGGCTTATGAGGTAATGCTGAGTTATACTCACTCATGGTACAGCGCCTCCATCTCTTCCAGACCCCCAGCGTAGTAGGGAGGAGTCTCTGAAAGAGAACCTCTATGTGCACCTTCTTCCCAACTGACTCCACAATCAGGACAGAAGCATTCTCTCTCTTTGGCATCCTTTATTAACAGCAGACATGGGCAGCCGCCCATCATAGTGGCTGGTCGTCTAGCCACTCATTCTCAGGTTGCCAACCCAAAGGAAGTCCCTGACCGAACACTCCCAGTCAAGGGCACTGAAAGCAGGTCTAGCTCTTCCCTTACTCCCTAATGAAGTAAGAGGTATAGTCTTCCACACCACTCCCTAGAGGGAGAGCCACAAACACTGCCAGAGCCCTGACAGGTTGCTGGATAGACTCACCTCACTCAGATGGTGAGGCACACACTCTAAATTCAGGAAATGCTGCATATTATATAGCTTCAGTAGACACCACCCCTGTGTCACTGTTAGTGGACACAGAGCCTGATGTCACTTCCTTCACTAAATAATACACAGCATATGAGGTGAGGGCAAACCCCATGATTACTCCTGGCAAACCTGCCCTTTAACAGGGATTATTGCACAGGAGGAGAAAGACATTTAACCACTAAATTACACAGGGCTACACGTATGTGGGGCTGTGGCCATGGTGAATTGAACAGGGGAACATTGGATGCAGAAATGCAAGCTTTTGATGTTCTTCATGAAATATCCCCTTCTTATCCATGTATTGGTTGTCATCTGGGCCCACTGTTCACAAAACTAGGACAAACTGCCACCCACCAGATCTTGGGATGGGGCATTGCTGACCATCAGAAGTTAGGCCTTGTAACCTAGTGCTTGCCTATTCCCAGGTGGGGATGAAACTGCGGGGCCCCTGAGGACCTTGAAAATTCTGATTGGAGATCTGCCTAAAAAAGGCCTTCCTGGTCTGTACACGTACTGTACCTTTCTTATAGGATCTGGCAGGACACAAACTATTCCCATTACAAGCACGCTTCCTGTGGAAGTCAGAAACTTTTGGCTTTGGAGAGTTTTCCTAGAATAATATTCAACTCTTTGTGACGGTGGACGTCTCCAATCAGGAAGTGGACCCGCAGTGCTGAGGTATTAACTGACCAGTGCCCAGGGACAGAGTCCTGTAAGAGTATCCATAATCAGTAAGCAGGCAGGAGGTCAGGGCTGGCGGCAGTGGTGCAAAATCCAGGCAACAAAGGGTCAGGGGAGGTGGCAGGCAGCAAGGTGTGGATCACGGTTCGGGGGACAGCAACAAGGATTCCAAATGAACAGACTAGCCTCCAGAACAGGGAAGCCACAGGGGTGGCTCACGAACAAGGGAGGCTCAGCAACAGGCTAGGCACATTAACAGGCTAGCCTCAGGAAAAGGGAAGGCTCACGAACAAGGAAGGCTCAGTAATTAGAACCCAAGGTGGCCAGGAACACAGGGAAAAATATACAATGTTCAGGCAGGGGCTGGAAGTCATTGGCTGCTATTTAAGCCCTTGAACAGGTGCAGCCAATATAGCAGGCTGCCAGTAATCAAAATGTCCACAGCAGCCAGGTACGGGCAGGTTCCAGCCAAAGACTGGACTGGAACCCTTACACGCTTCTCCAAATAAATATGATCCTGTAAATGGAAGAGTAATTCGATTTTTTTTATCAAGTGTCTGCTGACCAAGCTTTTAGCTAGAAGGCACGTCCAGCAGTTAAGACAGGTATAAATCTCTCATTGTCATTCTGATCACGCCATAAGATGCATTCAAGATTAAGTCAATGGCCAACATTTGTAGGTGAGAAGTTCCCGCTCCTTGATCTTCTAGATGCTCCAAGAAGTGAAAATTACTTTGAAGCGTTCTCTCCATCCTTCTTTCCATGCCATCCGAAAAGGAAGATCTGTCTTCTAATGAAATAGTGCTAAGGAAGCGATAGCCGCATCAACCTTTGGTGGTTTATCCCAATATTTGGTATCTTGTTCTTTGAAGGGGTACAATCTATTAAACTTGTGATTAACCGAATGTCTTCACTTAGGAGAGATTCGTTCAGAAGAAACTATATTGGTCATCGACTGGATAATAGTTGGATTTCTTTGTCATTCCTACGATGGCTCTATATGTTTTTGTTTGTATATTTGGCTACGCTCAGTAGCACGGCTTTTTGACACAAATATATATGATGTGAGAGTGGGTTTTGGGGCTCTTGAGCTTGCTGGGTTATTGCAACTATTGTTGTTTGGAGGTGTGGCCCCTCCTCCCAGGGTTTAAGCTCGCCCGGGCCCACTTTCCAATTAGCAGTTTTTATCATGTTCCTGTGTATGACAGACCCAGTATGGTCTTTCTCCCTCCAGCAAAAAAAGAGGTACATGAGGATTTTACCAGGTACCGTAGAGTTAGGACCTGCAAATTGGTCATGCCTTGATATAGGCTGCAGGCTTATAATGCTTTGGCCAAAGGGTTTAACTAAATGACCCTTACTCATGAGCAGGTTAGCACTGAAGTATTGTACTATATGTTGTGCCCTTTTTCTGCAGCTGGATGGAAGCTTGGCATCACAATTACTACAAACCGTGCCATAAATCAGAAGGACAATTCTGAACTGACCTTCAAGTCTTCTGGGCTGCAGGACTCAGGACATTACATTTGGTATTGTATCTTGTCATATAATGCAAGGAATATACTTTTGAGCGCTAAGGTTGTGTACAACTAACATTCTGTTCACTACAAACCAAGTGTTTTGTTCTCAGATAAGGCCTTTTAAGTCTTCACAGCAGGATCAGCGTCTGAGGCGCCTGTCTTATGCATCAGGAAAGGTAAAATTAGACATTACTAACGTGCAGCGTTACAAATGAGACTATAAGGGGTGTTTAAATACCTCAATTAACACCACTTCAGGCCGGTGAAAAGAAGGAAGAATCCCCATAAGCGGGTGACCCATCCCCGTCGGTGGCCTAGCCCACGCCTGGACTATGTATAAAAATACCTGTTATTTCAGAGGAGCCACTTACTGGAAGCAGGATCTGACTGACACCCACAAAGATATGGTCTTGGTCTGGTGCTGATCCAAGGTGGCAGCTGACCAGTGGGGGAAGGAGGGACCACCCAGACACGCAGGCGTAAATTCAAAGTGGCTCTCACGCCGTGCACGGTTGGCGGCATCCACGTGTTGTCCCTCCATCTCTTCTCCCGGCATGCACTTGTAGCGTGGCTCCGAGAGGCATCAGTCATGTGGGCCTGGCAAAAGGTGGTGCGAAGGTGGCCCAGAAGGATCCAAAAAATAACAAAGTAATTGCTCCGAGGTAGTAACACTCCTACATCCAGAGAGAGTAGAGCACAAATGGCAGACGATCCTCGAAAGGCGCTTAAACTTAAGGACAGGAAGTGTTTTTGCTCTACCGTTTATGGAAGTAGGAGTGCTAATCTATTCAGTACGGGCTACCATGGGGACAACGAGGAAATAACTAGAGTGTAAACCTGCAGCACGTGTTTGTTTATCTTCTTTTTTGTGTTCATAAGTACAGCATAATTTGCTTATTACTTAGGGAACATTCGGGTCAATTTTAAAACAGAAATAAATACATATAAAAGAAAATATGAGGGATGTGAGAGAGAGAGGAGAGGAAAAAGAGAGAGAGAGACGGAGAGGGTAGAGGCGTAGAGAGAGAGAGGGAGGAGGAAGGGGGGGGAAAGAATGGGAGAAGAGAGGTGTAAAAGAGGAAGGAGAGAAAGGGGGGTTAGAGAGTAAGGAGAGAGGGGGAGAGATGGAGGAGGGAGAGGGAGGTGGGGCAAAAGAAGGGAGAGAGGGGGGAAGGAGAGAGGGGATAGGGGGCAGGAAAGAGAGAGGGACAAAGATAGAGAGTTGGGGAGAGGATAGCAAGGGAGTTAGACAGAGTGGGGTATATAGAGAGAGTGAGTTAGAGTGGGGAAAGATAGAGGGGTGAGAGGAGGATACGCCGATATAAAAAATGCTGCACTGTATAATGATGCTGATTATCTATTAGCTGATAACAAATACGCCGCGCTGTATAATGATGTTGAGTATACGCTGATATTGAAACCACTACTTTTAGGGATAGTCGAAGTCAAACTGCAGAAAGGACAGGGGGAAACACAAGACAGTGTAGCAACATTCTAAGCATCATGCAAGTGTCAGCCCTAAGAAAGTGGCTAAACATTCTAAGACCAGTGTAGACATTAAGGGGCATATTTACGAAGCCATTAAATTCTATGCTATTAAATTCGAGGCTATTACATAAGACTTTACTTGAATGGGCTGTAAGGTGTCTTCTGGCGTCAGAAGGTGCATTATGACAGCACAGCTTAGTAAATATACAGTAGGCCTAAGTGCTTGATTGCATTCAGTATTGCAAATGCCATATTGTTAGGGCTAAGCGGTGACTTTTACCAGTACTCAGGTGCTACAAAATCAGGTGCTATGTAAACACAGGACAAACTTCAGTGCCTTTGCATTTGGATTTCATTGATCCATTTGTTGACAGAAAGCGGCCTTATGGAATATCTATCACGTCACATAGTTAAGGAGTAGAAGTCAAGATAACAATTACAGTGCGCTGCACTCACTCTGGCAATAACAGTAGTATCCCAGTTTGGGCTGGCGTTTTCTGTTTGTTCTACACTTCCCCCTGCTGGGCAAAGCGTTACAACTTTTGAAACTGGAATTTTCTTAAAAGGATTGGAATTAGAGATGAGGCTGGTGTTATTACATACGTAGCAAGGAGTACAAAAGGGATACAAAATGTAGTCTTGCTGCAGGACCTAATCAAAGCGCCAGCAGGAGAATCGCCCACTATCAGCCACATGCAAAAAAGGGGGCAGGGTTAACATGATATTTCACCCGCGGTAGCGGGAGCAATAACGTCTGCTACATCTGTACCACCAACACCTCTATTCCGAACTCTGTGTAATACGAACATCAAATCACTCTCTCTCTCTCCGGCCAGGAGTCATCACAGAGCGATCCGCAGCCAAATCGGTGACATCAACCACTGACTTTGTCAGGTATCGCAGATTCGGTTGTGACTCCCGCCCTCTGTCTCTCTAACTGATTCTTTATCTATATGCTTCAAATCCCAACTGACACCCTCAATATTCCGAGCTTGTCCTCAGTAGTATTTGTGTTGTCATGTACTGCATGTCACCCCCTCTAAGCGGTTATCCATTAAAATAGCGGAGATCGGGGCACTATTGCAC
Organism: Ascaphus truei; assembly: GCF_040206685.1. Lineage (NCBI taxonomy): Eukaryota > Metazoa > Chordata > Amphibia > Anura > Ascaphidae > Ascaphus > Ascaphus truei. The sequence goes on from NC_134485.1 coordinate 79,096,020, forward strand.
GGAAACTCCCATTCAAGTCAATGGCAGTTTAACCTGTTGAGTGCCGGTGGTCGGACACACGTCACCGCTTGTGATTACACTGTCACTGATGAGTCTTCCCCTTCAGTTCCACTTAGTGACAGATCGCATGCACAGAACATGATTTTCCCTACAAAAACAAGCAGGGAATTTAGGACTGAACAACTATGTTATGGGGCACCCCAAAGGGTAAATGTATAACCACCTTAGATATGAGTGACGTTCAATGTCATTGATTTATTTTGGGATGAGGGTACTTTTGTCAAAGACTAGGTAGCAAATGACCACATTTTTGTATGTAATTACCAGGGAGGCCCAGTTGCAAGCACTGTCCTAAGGTCAGGATTTACCCAGCGTTGATGTGGGGTATCCCACCCCGATCCGGCGTTAACGGTCATTGACTTAAATGGCAGATAATGTCTGATTGGGGCACTTCGGAAATCTGTGATGGTACTAGGTGACGTGCATTACTATTTCTTTCTCATTTACAAACCCCGAGTTCCTTTAGAATTTCCAAATCTATCATTCCACTTCCATTTTCAAGGAGAAAAATGATTAAAAATGCTCTCAATCTTTTTTTTTTAACGCGATATCTAACAGGTACAGTATAGCATTCCTTGCACAGTACCACTCTTTTTTTTTTTAAAGCATTATGACCTCTGTTTGCAAGAATTGGTTATGTACAGGCATACCCCGGTTTAAGGACACTCACTTTAAGTACACTCGCGAGTAAGGACATTTCGCCCAATAGGCAAATGGCAGCTCACGCATGCGCCTGTCAGCACGTCCTGAACAGCAATACTGGCTCCCTACCTGTACCGAAGCTGTGCGCAAGCGGGGAGACTATAGAGCCTGTTACAAATGCATTATTTACATCAGTTATGCACATATATGACAATTGCCATACAGTACATGCATCAATAAGTGGAAAAAAGGTAGTGCTTCACTGTAAGTACATTTTCGCTTTACATACATGCTCCGGTCCCATTGCGTACGTTAATGCGGGGTATGCCTGTACTCGTAACAAGGCTGGGACAATTCATTATAAATCCAGTGATCTGGTATGTTTTCATGATTATGCAAAATGAATGCTAGGTTTCAAGATATTTCCCAGCTACTGCCGGGGCATACAGAGCCTCTATTCATTTGATGTTTACATTTATGTATGTAGCCCTCTTCCCCCACCCTATGGAAGATGGTGTTGCTACAGGTGCGTAGTGGTGCATAGTGCCTGTTTGGCTTGCAGGAGAGCTGAGGTTCCACCAATGTTGTGGGGGAAACAGGACAGGCTTTTGTGGAAGTTGCATATTTCCTTCTCTGATGATGCCAGCACCTCCATCTTCAGCAGGCTCCAGGAGTGCTGGAGGCAGTCCCTGCAGAAGCACTATTCCCATACTCCCACTGAGAGACTGCAGACTCAGGCCAGGAGTGTGTTTGAACAGAGGACAGATTTATTCAGCAATCAGTATACCATAGCTATACACCGATTGCAGACTGGTTTTAGGTTCCAGACCTCTGGATGGTCCTTTGGTCAGCTTTGAGGCATGAGGACTTCCCAGCTGCCTTTGCTATGCTGCAGCCCGCTAGCTGGGGACTGATAATCTAGTCCCACCCTAGAGAGTGAGACTACACTACTGACTCAATTTAGAGTTTCAGCTTCTGAAGTATAGAGGGGGAAGGTACAAGTCTGATCCCCTGATTGGGCAGAACACAGACCCTGTCCCACCTCCACCCCTGTCAGTCAAGGACGCTGCTGGGGGTGGGGAAAACCCAAGATAGAGCCGGGCACTGCCTGTATTTTCCAGGACTTACATGTCAGGGAGGGCAGACTGGTAGCCAGACCAGGCATGGCTACACGTAAAATACAACAAAAATATAAATAATTCATAGATGGATGTGGATACCTAACAGTCTGTATTCTCAAATTTCCTCAAAGAAAGGGCATATGCTGTTTTCATTTTTGTTTCATAAAAAAACTGCTGACATACAGTTGAAGTGTTAAGATGATACATTTTGTGTTAAAATGGTCAAAAGAAGAAAAAACACACAAAAAGAGACAATGAGAATGTATTATATGCTCTTTACTTAAAGCATATTCGATCAAGAAAAGGGACCTAGTATGCCATAGGGGCTATTTAAAATTAATGTCATGTCCATATTTGCCTATTAACCCTTTGGGTTTCCCTGGAACCCAATGATGCAGTAACTAGTCATAATCATTGCTCATTTTTGTAGGGGAGATCTCTGGCACTCAAAGGGTTATAGCCATGATGCAGAAATTCAAATTGAAAGGCTTGCATTAGTGCATTGGGAATATAGTTGAATCCACGTTTCTATTTTTTTTTTAGGACCTTACCATACAGTACCTTGCTGTGTAAACTCTGCTTGCTTTGATTCCAGTTCCTGGGTTAGTTCTAGGACAAAAAGAGACAGAATATCATGTTAGTAGGTCAGACCTCAAGGTGAAAGGTAGAGGACATTAGCAGCAGTCATTGATAATTTACAGTTCCTAGCCACCCCACTCCAGTTACTAATCTGTTGACTGGATCAACCAAAAAGTTAAAACTTCTGGCTAGAATGTAAGGCTAAGGCCCCGCTGCCTCAGACCACGCGCCCGCACTGCAGACAGGCGGCGCGTGGAGAGGTACTTGACCGCTATCTGCGGTCTGTAGGGAGCGGGAGCTGGAGCAGGGGGCGTGGCCAAAACGGGTCGGTAGGAGCAGCAATGACGTCGGGGGGCGTGGCCATCACTGTGTGCCAGGGGGTTCCCTCCCCCGCCTCCCCACTCCCCGACGCCTCCCTGAGGAGAGAGTCTGTTGGAGGGAGCAGGGGGGCTCCCTTGGTGCTGCAGCTGCCTTCCCCGCTCCCCGAAGCCTCCTCTCCTCATTGCCAGGGGTTCCCTCCCCCTCGTGCATCTGCAGACACAGAGGAGAGAGTCTGTGGGAGGGAGCTGGGGGGCTCCCTTGGTGCTGGTGCTGCAGCTGCTTTCCCCGCTTCCCGAAGCCCTCCCCTCCTCCTCTCCGAAGCCCTCCCCTCCTCCTCTCCGAAGCCCTCCCCTCCTCCTCTCCGAAGCCCTCCACACCACGTGACGCGTCGCCGCCTGGGATTACAATTCTCTTGCATCCCCTGCCAGATGACGCGTCACAGTGTGTAGTGAGCCGTGCAGGGAGGAGGGACTGGGACCTGCTCGGGAGGATACCATCAGATGGTAAGTAGCGCGCACGCAGCCGCGCGCGCCGCCGGACGCAGCGGGACCAAAGCCTAACTATTCAAGAGCTCTGCAGTGAAAGTGGACGGCTGCCTTTCCAACTATTGTAGGAAAAGGAGACTGAAAAGTACTGCCTTAACACCATTGTCCAACCAATTTCTGGAACTTGTCTGATGTAACTGACACAATTAGATGGTATTTCTAGAAAATACTTAAATGGGTGACACTTTCATAATATTAGCATGATAGCTTATTTGAATGGCATTTGCTGAGTTTTAATGAATAACTCCATAAGGATAAAAATGCGTTGCGCATTTAAAATGAATGACTAGTAAATAATTAGGTTTCAGTTGGATTCTCCAAATAATAATGCCTCAGTAATGTGCTCTGATATGTACCAGTTTTGTATATCCATTCCTATAACAACAATGGAAATGTGTAGTTTATAGTAATGTACAGTATAACGAGATTCTGCAAATAGATCTATTGTGAAAATGACCTTCTCAAGTGCTAGAACATTTATAACTGTTTTCATTAGTGAAGCAGCAATGCCCTCCAAATGTATGTAGAGATAAATTAGTATTATGATCCGCAAAAAACAGCCTTTTTTCAAATATTCAAAACAATAAAGTAGTTATGGAAGGATTCAATACCAGGGATCCTTGTTTCGGCATGATGATACATGATGACACATAAAACAAGACTGTGTGATGTGCAGCTGAAATAACACAATTAATAATAATAATAATTTATCTATATATAATATATATATACAGGCATACCCCGGTTTAAGGACACTCACTTTAAGTACACTCGCGAGTAAGTACATCTCGCTCAATAGGCAAACGGCAGCTCGCGCATGCGCCTGTCAGCACGTCCTGAAAAGCAATATGGGCTCCCTACCTGTACCGAAGCTGTGCGCAAGCGGGGAGACTATAGAGCCTGTTACAAATGTGTTATTTCCATCTGTTCTACACGTATAGGACAATTGCAGTACAGTACATGCATCGATAAGTGGAAAAAGTTAGTGCTTCACTTTATGTACATTTTCGCTTTACATACATGCTCTGGTCCCATTGCGTATGTTAATGCGGGGTATGCCTATCTATATATATATATATATATATATATATATATATATATATATATATACATGTAGAGGTATCAGTACCGTGTTAGCCGAGCTTCAATAATCAAAAAATAAATAGATGATACCGTTCTGTGGCTAACGAAATGCTTTTATTTTATATATATTTTTTACAGTGTTCGACAAACCTATACATTTGCTCGCCCCGGGCGAGTGGATTTAACCCCCGGGCGAGTAAATATTGGCCACCTAGTAGATTTTTTTGTGTGGCGAGTAGATTTTTTGCTGATTTGTCAACCACTATATATATATATATATATATATATATATATATATATATATATATATATATATATATATATCCCTGGTGAAGTTCACAGGACGTCACAAGGGCCGGCATGTGTGTAGCCCTTATTATGTTTATGTGAACGTCAATCCTATAATGCTCGTTCCTAAGGGAGAGAGTGTCTACAGCTCTCAGGAACATGTGTATCCAATTGGAATGAACCTGGAGGACATACTCTTTAATTCCCAATGTCAGGGGCAGATCACAACCATACGCTTGCTACACAAGGAACCTCATGGTAACGATGACAGAATGTCCATCCTGCTCAAATGCTTTCGACATTGCGCCACTGAAAGGAGTAAGATAAAATTTCTCATCTCCTAAGGGAACCCCATCCAGACCAGCTTTTAGTAACAACCAGTTAATTAGAAAGAACACATATGTACTTCATTAATTTGTTCATTTGTGATTGGTTACTACCTCATCAAAAATGACTTGGCTATTGTTCGATCCATTCTCAAGAATAAGACCCTTGACCCTACCCCCACTTCTAGGTATCACACTATTTCTCTTGCCTTTCCCACTAAACATCTAGAACGCCTTGTTTCTTCACATATACTTCATTTCCTCATAACCTACTAGACCATCTCCAATCAGGCATCCACACTACATACTCAACCGAAACCATACTTGCCAAAGTAGCAAATGACCTCCATGCTGCCAAATGTCAAGGACACGTCTCCATTCTGATTCTTCTTGACCTTCCCTTTGCATTTGATAAGGTTGACCACCCTCTTCAACCTCTTGGCATCTATGTCACTTCTCTCTGCTGGTCCCCTTAGTGTGTCAAGCCAACCCCTCTTCTAAATCTACAGTATGGATATCTTGGTTGGTGTATCCCAAGGCTCTGTTTTAAGTCCCCTACTTTTCTATCTATGGCCCAGATCCACCAAGCTCAAGAAACTCGGGGCTCATAACATACTGTTATCAAAACTAATAACGAACATTACAGTATGTTCCTAGAGGTTAACGTAAATTTACAAAGCTAATTATGTGCAAATAGTGATCTCATTAGCATAGCCTTAAACATCATGTTAGCACAGCTAAGCTTCAAATAATGACGTTCATTCCCTACAGAGCTTAAAATATGGGCTTTGCGAGAGAAAGAAACACATTAGCACTTAACAAGGTATTAACATAACTGAGCTCTGTGTATCTGGGTCTATATACGCTCTTTCTGGGTGACCTCTTCAACCCGTTCGGCCTCAGCTGTCATCTGTATGCTGATGACAACTATATTGTTTTGCACCTGACCTTACACCCGAAGTAAAGTCACAAATCACAGATTGCCTTTCAGCAGTCTCTGATTTGAGGCCCTTTGTCATCTCAAACGCTATATGTCTAAGAAAGAGCTCCGCATACTCGCTGCCATAATAGGCTCCATTGTTTCCTTCTCCATTACAGTCAATAACACTACTATTCACCCAGTCTTGCAAATACTTTGCTTAGGGGTTACATTCGACTCCTCCCTCTCCTTCTCCGCCTATATAAACGCTATTACTAAATATTGCCTTTTTCCCATCCGCAACATTGCAAAGATTCATCCCTACCCCTGCTCCTTCACTATTTAAACTCTAATGCATGCCTTATTCTCTCTCCTATTGATTCCTGCAACATTATTTTATCTGGCGTCCCTGCCTCACACATCTCTCCATTTCAATTTGTTTAAAATGCTGCAGCTAAAATAGTTTCCTGCTGTACTAGACTTGTATTTGCTTGTGACTTCCTGAACTCTCCCGGCTTCCCATTAATCTCTGTATAGACTACAACCAGGTACAAAACAGCACAGTGTACAGCAAATAGAAATACCACTTGTGAGCACATTCACATGTCTCAGACAGGTCTGCAACGCTGCCTTTCCCTATTATCTCTTAGCATACAATGCTTCCACTGCAGCCAGGGATTCTGGGTAATGACATGTGTAGCCCCGGTGCCCTCCGGCTCCCAGAGACCCCCCTCACGAAGTGCCGAGCGGTCGTGGGTGCCGCCGGAGGCAGCGACGGACCCGCCGGCACAGCACGAAGGTGGGGGCCAGTGCAAGGAGCGCTCCGAGTCCCGGCGGCGCACCCGGCTAGCGGAGGCCGCCATGAAGGTTGCGCGAGCGTGTGAGTGATCGCGCATGCGCGGGGACAGTCAGGGAGTTGCGACGGCCTTTGGAGACTCGCGCATGCGCAGGAGAATCGCGCACGCGGCCCCAAGGGATTAGCAGCCTCCACGGGACAACAACTCCCATGAGGCATAGAGAGGCAGGCACCAGGTGCCTCAAGGTGGCCAATGAGAGACCAGGATTCCCAGACAGGCAGATAGATACATTTCGCGGGCTTTGGAGCACGGCAGTTGGAGCTGGGAGCAGGAAGGGGAAGGAAGGGTGTAGGGAGCAAGTGGCTCCTACACCAGGTAAGGTTCCCCAGATCCCAGGCAGGCCCCAACTCCCCACTAGGTTAGTGGGTAAGTACTGAGGGATGGCCCCTAGGTTAGGGACCCTGCCCTTAGGTGTGTGTGGTGTGCAGTCTTGTCAGTGTCACGGCTGTCAGTGCTGTGAGGGCTGACAAGAAGGCATCATGTGTGTGTGCAGCACGTTTGCTGCAGGTACCAAGCAGGTTGCAGTGCATTGCTGCAGGTGCTGTGAGTATTAGGTAGAAGTTAGTCAGAGGGGACCCGGGTGGTGAAGGGAGAGGTAGTGTGGGTGCAGGGGGTCAATGACCCACCTGCATAGGACAGGCTACCTCATAGGCCCCTATGAGTGTTCCCTGAAGTCACTTAAGGTTGCTGTGTTCTAGGGATGGCCTATAGTAGCCGCGAGCATCACCCTTACTGAGTACCAGCTAGGGACATAGGGAGAAGAGTGCGGAGCAGGTTTGCTGGCGAGTCGTCTGGGACCAGACGGCTGGACATTGAGACCCAGGAGGCAGACCGAGATCCGCCTGACCCTTTTCGAAGAGGTACCGGTCACCGCCGTGACCGGAAGGTACTATAACAACAAGTGCACCAACACCGGTCACCAGACGCTGATCCCGCCTTAGGCTCAACTATTTAAGGACACTAGCGAGTGGCTAGAGGATCGAGCCTATACCAACATATTGCTATACATGGACACGGTGTGTGGGGCACTGCGGTGAGGGGACGTAGACGTACTCCTGATGAGTGAGGGAGCCGCTAAGGTTATACCGTTAGAGTATAAGTGTACATGTTATGTGTTATTGCCACCCTTCGTTATCATAGTAAAGGCATTGGTTGTTATACATGCTGAGTGTGTGTGTATTAATATATATTGTCCTGCGAGGAACCACTCCCTCTCTGGTGGGAGCCATCGCAGGTGGAGGCGCTGCACCGAGTACAGGGTTACTCATATTGTACTTGCCCCAGGTTCCCCACGGCGGAAGCTCAGCCCTCCTGTGAGCCTAACAGGTAAAGCACCACACCAGGTAACATTAGGTTCCCCTTACATACGCCATATATGCGATTGGGTGGGGGAAGACCCGTTACACATGCAACTGAGCACACAGTGTGTCACCTTTTTCGTCTGTATATATGTAATCAAAGGGAATCAAAAGGAATTTCTAATAGCTATTTTCCATTCTCTATTAGGTTGCCCTAAGAGAATCACATTTCCAAGAAGGCCAATTTAAAACTGTCAAAATTCCCTCAAAGCAGCTAGAATGCGTTCAATTGAATATATTATGTGGCTAATCCATTTGTCACGTCCGACTGAAATGGAAAAAAATTATTTACTTGTGCAGCTGAGGCTATGGGTAGCCTGACAAAAAACGAAATATATACTCCACAATTCTGCTGGGTATTTTATAACTGACTAGAACTCTGCTTGAAGCATGAACGACTTGTAATGTGATTAATGCTTAATCATATGCCTCTCCCTTCATTCATAGTGGAGGATTGTGGGTTTATGAGGACTCAAGCCACAGCAAGAAGCTATGCAAACCTACTTGCTTATCATCTGAAGGTATAATGTAAATGACCCCATTCTGTGAACATGCAGGGCTGCAGCAAAACCAGTCCATTAAAACACAGGGGGGTGGTGGGGGGGGGGGGGGGAAGCAGGAATCTTGGCTTGAGTTACTTGTGTTTACAGCTCCTGTATGTAGGCAAGATTATTCACAAGCACATCTGGGTAATAAACCTCATACCTTGTACTTGGAAAGATGTGACTCTGGCTATATGGGAATCTTCGGTAGGTGAATATTGGTGCCTATAGCGTTAGTGACAACAACAATAATATGTGAATAACAACAATAATAATATCAGTGCAATAATAATAAAAAAATATAAGTCCAATATACTTGAAGTCCAGCTGCTGCCTAAAAAGTCAGGCTGGTTCTCTTGCAACCAGAATAGAACTGTAGTGTGGAAACAGACCTCTATGGCGCCTGGATAGATAATAATAAACCTAAGAGAAAGAACTCAGCTAGTAGCACTCTATAACAACCATTCCAATTTACCCACTTCGAGTTATAGAGTGCTCCTAGCTGAGTTCTTTCTCTTAGGTGTATTATTATCAGTATATTTCTCGGCACAGCACCATTTCTCACAAATTAATAATTCATGGCATACAGTTGAGCAGAGGTCACTGTTCCCCTCCCTCCCCCCCCCTCCCCTACCTAGTATACTGCCTGGATAGATAAACGTTAAATGAAGATATCTTAGTGGTAGCCAGGCCCATTCCAGTGTCGATTTCTTCTGGATCCCCTCCTGTTCTGCAGGTTCCTCTAAAGCCGCGGTGACGAGTCCGAGGAGTCGGAACCGCAAAGCTGATTGGAGACGCCGGCAGCCATGTCAAGCTACTAGCCGGGGAGAGAATCACTTAAGAATTCTACCTAGAAAAGGCGCATGTCCTATGAGCTTTTCCTAAGTAGAAAAATACTGAATTCAAGTGTATGGTGTTACATGTGTGCACCATTTTATGCTGAGATTGCGTTAGCGATATTTTTTATTTATTACTTACTTATTCATTCTTTTTGAATTACACTGCCCAGCTCATCACTGATCATCAGAGTTATCACACACACTGTATTATTTGAGATAATGCACTATTGCGGCATGTCCTGTCTTTTTGTCTCCCTTCCACAAGGATTTAGCCAGTGAGCTTTGCTGCAGTGATGTAAAAGAACCTGCAGAACAGGAGCGGATCCAGAAGAATCGGCACCGGAATGGGTCTGGCTCCCACTAAGATATCTTCATTTAAGGTTTATCTATCCTGGGGCCATAGAGGTCTGTTTCCACACTATAAGGGAATCTTGTTGCCAAAACAGAATCTAGAAACTGTCAGCTTTCTATATTAAAATATCGTTGGACAATTACACAAAGATGTAGGTTACAGCTGACATTTATTGCTGTGCTTCCATAATGGTCATCCTGTAGATACAGATATAATTCAAGGCATATTTCCCTAAAATTACAAGACTCTAGAAAGACATGTTTATGGATTGGCAGATTCTACAGTATATTTAGACAACAAATTCACAGCATAGTTGTAGGGTCTAAACTGAGCAACACTATTCTACTTCACTCACCATGAAGTGCCTTTGTGCCAACTATCTAAAATGAGTACTTCTTGAAAATGAATGTTTTTTTCATTTGTCCTATAAAACAGTTCTTGAAGTGTTTGGTTCCCTACTAGTTTAGATACTGAACTTAGAAATGTGAAAATATCAGGGCAGGGCGGTGTCGTTGTGCAGTCACAGAAGTTCTATTAGTAGATACACCCTTAGACTGTACACATGATGCAAGTTCAATGCACAGAACACGACACTAAAACATACATAGTATTATTATTTTGGTGCATTTATTCTCTGGTCATTCGATGAGATGGGCACAAAACTCCCCTTGCATGCAGTGGAGATGTTGCTTTTTGTTCAGAAGTATAGTGGGATGCAAGGATCAAGATATGAAAGGTTAGCAGATTATAGTGAATCATTTTGTTCAGAAACACTGCATGTGTATTGTAGGCTCTGAAACGGAACTCAAAAATCAAAATGCCAATGCATTCAACAGTGAAAAGCCAAAGAACACAGAAGCCGGTGACATGCAGAATTATCATACAGGAGTCAATGGAAGATGGAGGCTGAAAGTCTGAATCAATAACAGGTCACCTTGAGGGCAATAAATGAGTGGAGTAAATTGATACTACAAACATATACAGATTCCAGTTCCATTATTGAAAGTGATTGCGCCTAGAATGTATAGTCTTTCAAATGAGGTATTCCACTGCAAAACCAACAAAGGCATAGCTACTGTAACTGACATTTTCATGTGATTCTCCACCTCAACTTTCATCAGGATTCTTTTGAAGAAAGGTTTTAAAATCCTTCAAGCTCTTCTGATGCTGAACTATCTGTAAACCTTTGTTACAGTATACTGACAGTGGTGAACAGGAAATATTAGAATAGATCTAATGCAAGCACATTGTTTTATGGATCATCAGTCTTTTTCCACAACAACACTTATATATTTTTTTATTAGTTACAGTTTTCACAGGCTATGAGGATGAACATGCCTAAGGGCGCGTCCATAGCAGGGGAAGCCGCGCTGAGCCGTGCGGATGCTCCGCGCTGAGCCCCGGCATCCTCAATGAGGATGTCTTTAGAGGGGGCTCACGCGAGCGTCCGCAGGCGTGCTGAGGAGTTGGATTTTTCAGCCGACAGCCAAACTGTTTTTCAGCGCGAGCCTCAGCGTCAGCGCGGTTCAGCACTGCTCCCACCTCTATGGACGCAGCCTAACGGAGGACCCTAATGAAAGTCTGGTTTTATAACATGTGATTGGAACATTGCGTTGTCTCATAATCCCTTCCATCAATGGGATATCTTACTGCTTGGTAACACTTAGGAAATATAGGCTATATTTACTAAGCCACGCTGGAAGCCACCTTGCAGCTAATTCAAGTAAATAATTCAGGCGAATGAGCTGGAAGGTGTATTCTCTTGACAGAAGGTGTCTTGTGGAATAGTACCGCTTGGCAAATATGGGCCATCTCTTGCCTCTGTGCTACTGGTACCAAAATTAGAGTGCATGTGCTCTGGAGCCAGTCCTCATTTTGCCTGATGACCAGTCTCTTGAGCAAGGAATAAAGATTTTAGGAAAAACATAAAATATTAAATGCATGTTTTTCATTTGTAGGCGTCGTGGGGGCGAAATTGCGCTGCACATGTTTCAAACACGATCGTATGATGGCATTTTCTTATTGCTGATCAATCATTTATTTAATGAAGGCCAGTACTTAGCGGCTACTTCCCAAAGAAAATCAATGGGCCATAGTGCATAGTAGGAGGAAACATGAGCTTCATTATTGATGCCTAATTGGCTGAATTCATTCCAACAATATATATATGCATTTACTGAGCTACAGTAAATGTTATCTACCTAATAGAAAACAAAATAACTAGACAAGGATACATATTATATAATAAGTCTGCACTTACACACACTACCACAATAATGAAGGTGTTAATACCCAGTTGTAGGAGAAGCTTAGTGGTAAGAACGCTAAGTGAAACCGGTTTTAATACCAGTGTCAACCATCCTTGTAACCTTTTCACTTAATCCTCCTGTGCCCCAGAAACCAAAAATTAGATTGTAAGCTCTACAGGGCAGGGACTCGTTGTGCCTGCAAACTACTGTACTATGTACAGCGCTGTGTAAACTGTCAGCATTAAAAAAAGAAAAATCCCAACCCTTTCTAATAGCGTGTCTGAGATCGGATGCATCATAAATTCCTCTCTATTTGTATCATTTTCAAATAACCTGAAAATTGGGTCCTAGAAACTGCTGTTGAAAAACACTGTTTTATAGTAGTGTTGTATCGAGTCCTGAGGATTGCCGGATACCGGGTAGATGGGCCAATTTGCAGGCTGGGTACCCGGCCGGGTAGCATTGACTTACCTGCACCCGGTGGCGGAGGGTGAGGAGGACCGTGGCGACATCGATGGCGCAGCAGACGTGCTGGTGGCAGTGACAGCAGCAGAAGTCCTTGTTCAGCTGGCAGAAGCTGTCACCATCACCAGGACATCTGCTGCTGCTCCAACGATGTTGCCGTGGTCCTCCTCACTCTCTGCAATGGTCTTCCTCAACTTCCGTCGCCGGCTGCAGGTAAGTGTTGAAGTCTTTTTCAGCTGCTCTGAAATTACCAGGTGCCGGGTAAGCTGGGTAGCGGGTAATTTCCGGGTTCTCGGTACAGCACTATCTTAGAGTATAACTGACGGGGAAAGGGTTAACCAGGCTTTATAATAAACGTCAAGCCAACTTGGTTAACCCTGAACCATGTGTTAGGGTCTTAGAGTGTCAGCTCTGGGACCCAGGTGTCAAAAATGTATTACTGCAACTGTATACTAATTTTGCGACAATAAAGAATGATGTGATTTTTGCCTTTACTGGAATGCTGGGATCGGGAGATTTCTAGGCTGTAAGTTTCAGGATGGGTTTGTCGGAGAAAGTCTTTACAGAATGTGGCTATGTATCGAGGTTTCAAAGTTATGGGTGAGATTCTCGGATACAGCCAAGCACATTACTCCGCCAAACTCTGACTCTGAAAACGTTCTTGCGACTCACCGCCAGGATCCCTGCTGCAGGTAAATGGGTATGCAGGGGTTAAGCTATATCTGCAGCTATTCACAGAATCCCTAGTGTGGCAGGGGTTCCCCAATATAGCAGAGATACCCAGATACATGCCCAGGTATACTGAAACTGGTTTAGGGGTTATGGGGCTGCTCCAGATAGGTTATAAAGCTGAGCAGGTTTTTAAAGTGTCTAAAACTTTTAAAAGTTATTTTCTCATGTGTGCCAGAAATGAGGCTCGTGATTGTAGGGAATATATATACTCACTCCATTCATGACACCAGAATAGGAACCCATAACTTTTAGCACACAGAAACAGGACACCATATATTTTTTTTGACGGCTATAGTTTAATGTGTATAGATATTGATAACCTGTATATGAACGGAGGGCTTTCTAAGTCATGGATTCCGGAAGACTAAGATGGCGACCAAGCTTGGTGCCTCTGTGTCTGTCCAGAGTCCGTACTTGAAAGGCTCAGGGATGCCAAGGTGTTAGAACAGGAGGGGCATTGCAGTTATCCTTGAGTACCCACCTCCTGGCTAACACAAGGCGATCCAGCAACCATCTGCCAGAATCCAGACTCTGTGGAGCCTGAGCAGAGGGTGGGCTCAGTATGCAAAGAGGCAGAGGGGCCAGGTTAACCCATGCCCCCTTGTTACCTGAGAAAAGGTGCCCGCCGTGCTTTACAATACCGGCAAATCGGTGATTGGCTGGCAGGAGAATTCCCACGCTCTGATAAGCTGGTCAGGTTAGTGAATCAAAGCCTGAAGGCTTAAGAGAGCTTGCAGCCAATGGGGAGCGCAGATTCCAAGCGCAGAACAACAGCGGCAAATTCAAAGACGCTCAGAACCGAATAGACGTGAGCCGGCTTCAAGGATTTTAAAAGCAGAAAAGTTTCTAAGTCCAGCTTTTTACAACGGAGTGGTCGCAGCAGGCATTGCATGCAGAAAACAGTTCCAGAACTTTTGTGAGTAACTACCGGTCATTGGAAAGTGCTCTAAAAAGGTGATCTTAAGGAATTTCGTTCCGAAAATGGATTTATTCGTTAGCCCCATTCCCTGTAAGTGTGTTAATCTTGAATTGTGTAACTTTGTGTGTCTGTCTTTTATAAGAAATAAATTACCATTTATTTTACCATAGTGTTTTTGCTCAATCAAATGATCCCAGTTATAAAAAGGTGTTGTAGAACCTGGTGTCTGTGACAATAACACCAAAGAACTGTTATCTATCAGGAAACAATACGACAATGAGGTGTCAATATGAAAAGGTGTTGGAACAAAACATATGATACATTTTATTATATTGTAATTTGTATTAACGATGTATGTTTAGTATTTTTTATTTTATATTACTTATTACTTATTACTAATGTTTTCTTTAATTGGTTCTACCGAAATTTTAATTGCTTAATCACATGTCCCAGAAACATTTTCAATTTTTTTTTAGGGATTCTAAATGGATTTCTGTGATTCAGAATCGATTTTGCACTTATGGACTTCATTTGGCTCATGTCATTCAATCTCTATTTTGCCTGTTATAATTCATTTTTACCTGTCAGATGTGTCAGAAAACAGTTTTGTAAGGAAATTGTGAAATCAGATGACTTGTAGAAAAGATAAGAACAAGGGAATTGTTTAGAGCACAAGCTTATAGGCGTTGTGCCCAGACTTTTTGATAAGTAATTTCAAAGGATGAGAATATGTTTGTGAGGATCTGCGTTAGACCCCGCCCCCGCGACAGGTCCTGTGATGACACGCGTGACACGCTGCAGACCAGGGAACCCACCCACAAGCGCTGCACCGTCATACAGGGGCTTACCACTAGGTCCGGTCTCAGGCCCGCCTCCCGCGTCACGTGACGACATGGGTGATGCATCACGCCACAGGAAACCTCTCACCAGCACTGCACCACGGACCATACGAGGGGTTAATTCGTAACTCCACTCTGCACTAGGATCACCTACACCTGCAGCTCACTCCGCCTACGCTCTATCTTTGGGCGCCTGCTACCGAGTGGGCGGTTCACCATAATCTCTTAACTTCAAGAGAGGGTGTGCCTCGGTCACAGGGGTATGTCTCGAATCTCCTTGCTTAAAATGGTTGTAAGTGAAATGGTCTAGAATCAAAGGACCAAAGAAACAGCAAAAAAGAATAAAGATCCAGTGACATTTGCAGATTCATTTGTGAAGAGACACATGAGATGCTCTTGGACAGCATGGGGGAACAAACGAGATCCATCCAACACAATGATGTGCAATAACATTATCTGTCCATAGCATGCTTTTATTTAGCCTGGAAATGTAGATGAAGTGTTCATTGTTATTTTGCCTCACAATAAATAAATGAACTGGCAAGAGATCTGTCTTCGTATTTTTCATTTGATATTAGATAAGAAGAAACGCACAATTACAAATAAAGAACATTTATTTTCACTGACCTGTCATAAGGCAAAGGTGTATTTTTAAGTTATAAATTGGAACTCAAGTTAACTGTTCATGTGCCAGTTTATTAAAATACTGAATATTTTCATGGTATTATCATGACATACCCTATAAATAAAACTGCAATTTCAAAAATGATTTGAGGAAAGTCAACAAGGATGTGGATAATCTTGACATAGTTGACATAAAAAAAAGTCCATGTTAATGGTTCCATCGGTGCAACTTTGAGTGCCAGAACACGTCTACAGTATAATCCAGGGCACAGCGGGTTGGGCAGAGGCAACCAAGGGCAAAACAAAATCTCTTTGTCATAAGTATGGAGAGCTTTGCTGTGTGTCTTATGGCGCGGGCGGCCACATGCGAGTTCCCCACCAGCAGGGGAATCCTGCGGAGCCGGTCCCGGTCCCCCCTGGCTGCACAGCTTACTACACGCTGTGGCGCGTCAGCCACTATGGGATACAAGAGAATGGTGTTCCCTAGCGTTGACGCGTCACGTGGTGTGGCTGTGAGCCAATGGGGAGGGGAGGCTTCGGGAGGAGGAGAGGCTTCGGGGAGCGGGGAGGAGTGTGGAGTGACAGCAGCGTGAGTGCCTGTCTGTGTGTGTGTCTGAGTGCGTGCGTGCCTGTCTGTGTGTGTGTATGTGTGTGCCTGAGTGTGTGAGTGCCTGCCTCTGTGTGTGTGTCTGAGTGCGTGCGTGCCTGTCTGTGTGTGTGTATGTGTGTGCCTGAGTGCGTGCGTGCCTGTCTGTGTGTGTGTATGTGTGTGCCTGAGTGCGTGAGTGCCTGCCTCTGTCTGTGTGTGTATGTATGTGTGTGTGTGTGTGCCTGAGTGCGTGAGTGCTTGCCTCTGTCTGTGTGTGTGTGTGTTGCTTTACTTACCCGAGCCGTGGAGGGAGGGGGGGAAGAGTAGCGGTTCCCTCCGCTCAAGCCATGCCCCCCCTCCCGCTCAAACTTCCCACTCCCGCCCACCTCCTGCTCCCTACAGACCGCATATCGCGGTGGGTGTATGTCAGCGCCCCGCCTGTCTGCAGTGCGGGCACGCTGACTCTGGGAGCGGGGCCTTAGCCTTATGTTTTGGGTGCCTTGTTCTGTATTCTCTCTACATGCTTCCAGTGTTGATAACAGGATACTTGGCAGAACATATGGTCTGCCCTATTAGTGCCACTTTTTATGTTTTTATATTAATTAGGGACTTAGTGCCTGCTTTTTATTGAATTCAATATTTGAAAGGTGTTGACAATTGAATAATAATATTAGATTAAATAAATGATTAGAAGTGTGAATAGTGTTACCAGATGTCCCATATTTACTGGATTGTCCCTTATTTCATTGACTTGTCCTGCTGTCCCACAAAGGTCTGTCAGGACCCATAATTGTCCCGTATTTAAGTGCTTTGATGTGAAATGCCTGAACTTAAAATTACTGTAATGAAACCAGTCATAAAAACGTCATTGATTTCTACTTGAGTGTTTTCGTTACCTTTTCTGATAGGTGACGCCTTACTAAATTATTAAAATAATAAAGTTAGGACACTGCCTGGTCATCTCATAATACCATGGCACCCACCCCCTATAGGCGTTACTTGTTTCCCTTACCGCTACTTGTTTGTTCAGTGTGGGTCTTCCCTCGTCCTGTACAGAACAGAGATGATAAAAATAAAAAAAAGAATATAGCAGTCAAGCAGGAGATACCATTCAGCAAAAAGCATATGCAAATCATTCATCACTTTCAAACTGGATTTCAGCGTCCCCTATTATAAAAACTCAAATGTGGCAACCCAAGGCTGAAGATATAAAGGTGACTTTAGCATTCGTTTGTTAACTTTTGAAAGGTAAGAGAGGATCCCACTGAGGTCAATTCTATAGTTTTATTTTGAGAAATGACTGCACTAGCAGGATAGCATTGTAATCGGTGTACCTTCAATGCCTGAATCCTTCATGCTTAAACCTCTGTGCCAATTAATATGAGCTGCAAAGCTCAAACAAGACCTGCTGCTAATTCCAGCAGAGCTGGATGTCGCAGCCCCCTCGGGAGCCCAAAGGGTTAAATAAATGTAAACCCCCTCCTCACCCGGCTCCTTAGGCTAAGCTTATAGTGCCGGCGACGTCAGGCGACAGTCGCTGGCAACATCTAATTGGGATGACTTCCAGCGATCGCGACCAAGCCATCGCGCTGCGCTTACTATAAGCACACGTGACGGCGGAAATGCATTTGTTTTGATGCAGCGTCACGTCGCTGTCGCCGGCACTGTAAGCGCAGCCTTAGCAGTGTTACTGTGAGGTAGTGTAGGTGTGGTGCCATAGACTCTCTTTACCTTCTCAGGGTGCTGGCATTCGGCTGGCTGGGAGTGTAAGCTCTCAGGGTTGTAATAAAAGGCGCCAGAAACTTTATTATACAAATAGGACAGGCTTTATTGACAGGACAGGCTTTTACTCTTACTTTCTCTTCCCTGGAGTCCAGACATTTCCACAGGGAGGTACACACGGCTTACATCACTTTGTCTTGTACAGTGTCAAGGAAACATGCATTTCCATAACCACAATGAACCTGGAGTCATTTGCATGTACTTTCTTAGGCTTACATCCTCAGGCACAAGTTCTATCAGTGTTCCCATTTACCCATCATTAATACAAGATCACAGCTGTCCTTCTTAGTGACCTGGTGTGCTTACTTCTTCCAAGGATGGCATTGAATCAACCTTGATAGTGACAGCCCTGGAGACCCCATGTGTTTGGGAATCTCATGCATAGGAACCTGTCACGCACACACTCTCTCAGTGTACTGTGATGGCCTTGCCATCAGTTATTAAGGGGCCCCATCTATATAGAGTCACTTTCCCTGACTAGAAAACAACAAAGGTGACCTCATATCATTAAACATAGAGTTTCACACTTACTGGTCTAGGACTACATGCAGACAGTTGAGGCCCCTCCTCTTTCTCCTGGAGTCCTCGTGGGGTCTAAGGCCCAACCCCCTATACAGTACCTCCATCTTTATACTACCTAGTGACCTCACAGGTCACTATAGTTAGAGGAGTGGCTGGGCTCCCCACCACATACCTCACCCCTGTTACTGGACAGATGCAGGGTGGGATCCTTCTAGAATAGGGGCGGGGCTTAATCTTCAATTGGCTGAGTTGCAACACTATTTGAAAGGTCATTGCTTTGCAACAACTCACCAGACATTAACCCCATGTATAACTTTAGTAACCCAAAAGGTGGGTTACATACAGATGCAGCCACCCGTATCCGATCACTTGCCTGGGTAAAAACTAAGGCATCTCACAGTAAATGCCTCAACATTTCTGTGACATTCCTCGTGGCCCATCAGATTAACACAGCAGGGGTCCCTGCAGTCCCATTCAGTTTGAATGGGACTGCAGGGACGCCCTGCTGTGTTAATCCGATGGGCCATGAGGAATCTCACAGAAATGTTGAGGCATTTACAGTGAGATTGCCCCAGATTTTCCAAGGCAAGTGATCGGATACTGGTGGCTGCATTACTGGTGTAAATATAGCTACATTTCTCAAAATATAATGGACTCAACAAACGGAATTTGACTAATTCTTTAGGGGTACGAAATAAATTCCCGAGAACGTGGAACTACTTGCAAACGATAGGGATGGAAGGAAAAAAAAAAAAAAAGAGATTGGCATCTAAACAGAGATGTTTATGATCTAGTGGAATCAGTAAAAGATTCCCATATAAGCTGTAAAATATACAATCTCAATATTCTAAATCAGGAACTAGTCTGGTCTTGGACTCCACCCTGCTCTACGTATTTATAAAATTACCGTAGCGATAGTGAAATATTTGATAGTTTTAAGAATGTCCTCTTCTATGCTTGCCATGCAGTGTTAATCCTGTACTCTCCAAATGCTCTTGGATGTATGAGCTTCCCTCCTTCTGTTTTGCTGAAGAAACTGAATTATTGAATGTTTGTGTGCAACTTCATCTATATGGAACGCTCATATTGGTTCTCCGAAATGTTTCCCCATTTACAATGAACCTGTACAGTACACATCTCTCCGGGACCGATGTGTGCCTATTATGCTGCATTATTTATACAATCATCATTATGCAGCGGGCACTAATACACTGTGGACCCTACTCAATAAGCCGTGAAGCATCTGCTTCCTTGCACAGGAAGATTTCCCGGTCCATTTTATGAAAGCATGAAAAATACTATTTTGAAGCATATTGAATGTGTATTAGAAACAATCGCGCCCCAAAAAGTGAATGGCAATACGTTACAATGGTGGAAGATTGTGTAGCAGGGTACCCCCTGGTCCCCCTTACCCTCGCTGCTGCGGGGGCTCCCAGCGGCGTCGGAGGTTAGGGCGCCGCCATCTTGGTTGTGTCGAGGAGGTTCGCGCATGCGCAGTAGCGAAGCGGCGGCCATGTTGGTAAAGGAGAAGTGGCAGCAGAGGCGCTCCATAGCGCAGGGACGGCCCACAGTCGCGCATGTGCAGTTAGGGCGATGCGGCGGCCATTACAATGTTGCGCAGACTCAGCGGAGAGTAGCGGCGGCCATTACAGATCGCGCACGCGGCTCCAATAGGAAAGAGGGCCATGGAGGACTACAGCCCCCAGAGTGCTTAGAGGCAGACAGGCCACCTGACACCAGGGAGCCAATAAGGCTTACAGCTTTCCCTGAGAGGAAAGATACATTGTTGTGTGCTGCAGTGTGGAAGCAGAAGAAGCTCGGACACAGACAGGGGAGGGTGGGTAAGTGTAGAGAGCAAGTGGCTCATACACTAGGCCAGACATCCCCCTTAGGCCCCAGCTAGGCCCCAATCACCTCAGCTTGTTGTTACTACAGGGACTCCCCTTGGACAGGGACAGGGTCCTGTAGAACCCAGACAAGTGAGGGTACAGCCAGGAAGCGTGGATCTCCTGGTATTGCTGTGAATGTGAATCACTCTCTGCGGCTGCAGAGATAAGAGACTTTCTAAAGGTGGATCACTCCATGCGGGAGCCACCCACCGCCATGCAGAGTTACAGGACGTCGCTGAGGAGATCGCAGAGCGGCGGATCCTTTGTGAAGTGTCTGCAGCCCCAGGTGCTGGAGCACTGGGGTAGGTATCGTATTTTAAGTGCACCAACCTACCGGTACATCAGGCGCTGATCCCGCCTATAGGTTTTGGGTTTCTTAGAGGACTCGTGGGACTCTGGGTACACGGTGTTGGGGAGGAGTAAGGTGTAAGGGTATAGCCCTGTTAGGGGCAAGGTTATAGCTGCCAGCTAGTGGCAGAGGGTGACATGGCTGTGTTGCTATTATGTGAAGTGATGTGATGTTATTGTTTTGCCCATATAGTAAACAGTTAAATATATATATCTAGTGTATGTGTTCATTTGAATGTGTCCTGCGAGGAACAACTCCCGCTCTGCTGGGAGCCATCGCAGGTGGAGGCGCTGTACCATATAGTATTGTTCCAGAGGATACACCCCAGGCTCTCACTGGCGGAGGCTCAGGCCTCCTGTGAGCCTAACAGGTAAAGCACCACACCGGGTAATACATATATATTCTCCTCACATGCACCCTATCTGCGATTGGGAGGGGGAATATGGGTTACAATTGCAAGAAGACATTCTCTCTGGGGCAGACTGTAAAGGATGGGGTTGTCTCAATCCTGCAAAATCATGATGTTCCATAAGAAAAGATCTGTTATTTGGAATCTGTTTCTGTGCTAATAGGAAGAGTACGGAGAGTATTTGCTTGAGACAACTGAATCCCTGCAGTCCACGCTGATCGCCTTTGGTGTTTGCAATTTTTTATTTTTAACTCACTTTAAGAGATCTCTTCTTGCCCTTTCCAAGGGAGTTTTTATTTTGAAAAAGAGATGCTTCGGTAAGGATATATATGAATGTTTGCAATATTAAGTGTCCGGGGAGGTTAAAATGAAGCTCTCCCCCACAGCCTATTGTGGTCTAAAGGTAGAAGCTAAAGATAATAAAATCATGATTTTTAACACTAGAAAAATCGTTAAAATAAATAAATAAGCGAGACATACTCAGCGGGCAAGATACTAATATTCTATTAAACTCATATAGGGTTCTGGAGGGGATTGCTTCTTTAACATGCTCACTGTGCAGCTTTTGCCTTTTTAAGTGCTGATAACCAACATTAGCCAGTATGGCCAAACTGCAAACTCTTTACTCAACACATGTAACTACTCCGAGCTTGTTGCTATGAAACTTCGACTCTTGTGGTTGCAATCGTGAAAAGCAATGGAGAGCCAAATTAATTGGTGTGTATGTGTGTGCTTTACACTAGTGTCAACCTATAATTATAATGTACAAAAAGTTGCTTTCCTAAAGAAAGTACCAGCACTCCGCAGGTCTTGCAAAAATATCAACAATATGTATTCGGGTGGTTGACGTATCTCTCTCTTCATCCGATCATGCGAGTGCACCTATTACTTCCAGTTTTAGCATAAGACAGAGAAAGTGGGCGCTCAAATAGTTCCGGTCCCCGTATTGAATAATCACAGTGAAGATTGTAATAAAAGAACACTCGTGCATGGATTGGGTGCAAGATGAAATCCGTGAGATGTCTGGTATCTAAAGATTTATAACAATAAACCCTCCTGAAGGTGACAGCAACAAATGGTGTCCCAGGATGCTGCAGCCTCATTGGAGGGGAATAGCGCGCGCACGTTCGCCACTCTTGCGCTTTGGTGTGTGAGTTTTTAAACAGAAAACGACACCCGGCAGCGAAGAACAGCGTTGACGCCGCTGCACTTGAAGGAGACAACTGAAGTTGTGATTTCAAGCAGCAGCCGCATCACGTGTACTTCGCCAGCCAATCACAAACACACGTTGTTTCTTTAAAAAAATAAAAAATGGCGGAGTAGTCCCGCCTCCAAGTCACGTCATTCTGTCTGCTGGGCATGATCACACATCGCCCTTCAGGCAGCGGCGTGAACGCGTAGTAGCCTGTCTGAACTCAGCCTTACCCACTCCTAGAGCTTTTTCAGATGGGGTGTGCCAGCCGCTTGTAGAAGAATCCAAGAAGCATAAGGAGAAAAGGAGCAGCGCACAACCAAGGGAACCAGGCCAGTTGAATATTTCAAAAGAAAGCCCAAATCTGATTAAGTGCAGGGGTGGCATGACTACATGCCTAGGGTCCCCTCTGATTGGTGGGTTAAGGCAGGGGAGCGCAAACTTTTTGAGCTGCGCCCCCTCGCTTTCACGCCCCCCTCACCTTGTATGGCGGCGTCAAAATGATGCAGAGGGATCACGTGACGTCACACCATTGCCATGGAGACAGACGCGTGATGTCACTCCGTATGACACTTTGGCGGCATTTGATGGCAACGCGTCTTTGCAGCTCTGCAGAACCCCGGTACAGTGTCTGTAAGTTAGACAGGATATGAGGTGATGGGTGTCTGAAGGTGGGGGGGAATGGGTTGTCATATGCTATATATTGTATCACTTACCTTGTTCCAACCTCTTTTTTTTCAGACCACCTCGTGGAATTAGCACCAGCCTCCCTCCCTATGTATTTGGGTTTTGGAGTGGGTATTTGTCCAGTGATAGGTATCTGTTTGTAAGGGGTGCAAGAAAGGGGAGCATCTTGGGTATTAATGTGTCAATTGCGTCACAGCACTGGCGGTTAATTATGTTATTATCGTTGCAGCATGGCAAGATGGTGTAATTATAGTTGTGGGGAGCTTGCCGATTTGGCTCTTGGTAGAAGCCTCCTATGGTGGTAACGGGGGGAGGCGCTGCCATACGCGGCTAATGTGGCAGATGTGACAGTGCCCTCCGAGTAATGTGATTTGATCAGTGTCACCAGGCTTTTAGCGGCGCTGGCGATTTGGGGTTCAAGCTACAGGTATAATGGGGGCTTTATAGTGTGTGGTAATTCAGAGCAAACTGGCAAGTCCCTGGGGAAATAAAAATGATTGTGTTGCATATTGGTTATGTTGCATTTAATAAATGCGGTGACAATGTATATCCACTAGCTATCGCATCAGTGTATTTGTTCAAGGTTGGGAAGAGGGGATGAAATCCAAGGCTGGATAAGTGAGGTTACTTTTTTTTTTTTAACTTTAAGCCCACTCCCAAAGGAGCACATTTCTCTCCTTGATGCCAGTATTAAATAAGTATATATTTGTTATAATACATACTGCATTAAGTAGCAAGTCTTAGTGTATAATTTAATGAGGGCTTGCTAATTGGAATCACTTTTAAAAAAAATGCTACTCGTGCTTCACAATTGTACATTTTCATTTTTTCATTACTTTGGTACTTTGAGCTCTGAAAACCCCATCAGTGCCTGGCACGCTTACAGTATATTATAAACCTTTCAGAAAAGAATAAGACAACCAGGGTTGCCATTATTCCTGTGGCCAATAGAAACCTGTGCCGACAGGAAAAAAACAGCACTTGCCTGAACTTGACAGAAATGTACTGTACAGCATCGATGCTATAGAATCCTATAAAACAAATGCTATAGAACTTTATAGAGAATGCTTTACTCCCGTCTGTAAATTTAACTCGTAAACCCTGGATCACTAAGCACCTGTGGCTCCCGCATGTTATCATTGCGATTACCATGGTCTTTACAGTAGAAGTAGAAATCCGTGTTTATTTTGTAGTTTACATTTTTTGAATCAGGTGTTTATCAGTGTTAACCATTTTAAAAATATGGACATATTTGAATTCGGTGTTTCAGTGCACTTTTCTTTTACATTGCCATACTACCTTTGTGTTGCCTTTGTTTCCTACCTGTGGCTGTGCTGCTAAAAGTGTTTTATTCAATAGGAAATAATGTTTTATTTCTTTTTTTTTTAAATCGGTTTTAACTGGAAGTACAAGATGATCAGTTGATGGCGTTTTCCATTTAAAACCTAAAACCAGGATCCATAGAAATAATTGAGAGCTGATGTTGCAGGTTTCTATTGATGACCCCACAGTCATCTTGTTTTCGTTTACATTTCTGGCAGCTTTATATGAGGGGTAATTAGTAGGGTTGCCGGTTGTGTAGTGTTAGGACCTGCATACTGGTCATGCCGTGACGTGGCTGCAGGCTTATAACGCTTTGGCCAAAGGGTTTAACTAAATGACCCTTATTCATGAAAATACAAATATTGAAGTATTTAACTACGTATTTTGTCACATTGGATGTAGCATTGGGTATTTTTGTCTTTGGTTGTTTTCTCCAAAAATGCTGGACACAATGGTGAAAGGAGCGATGTGCTTGAAAAAAGTCGAGGGCGGGAGGGTGAGAGGATGAAAAAGGGTGCAACAATCTTGGAATATGTGGGAGAGGAGCATCAAAATCAGTATTGCTCGTCATGGGCCTGTATGACTGCTGGTATGTTGTTTATAAATGATCTGACTGCTACAGTACGTCATTTTTTCAGACGTTCACTCCAAATATGCACCAATTTGCACCATTTCATATTGTAATTTCGGCACAAAATTCTGGGTAGGAGTCTGGGGAGGGCGTGTTTTTTTATGAAATGGTGCACATAAAAATAAATTACATAACGGTCAGATCACCCCCCCATCCTCCCACTCCCCCACCACCTCACATCTCCTCTCTCCTCCCCCCGCCTGTCATTATTTTACCCCCGTCATTCTCACCCCCACAGGATAGCCACAGAAAATACACTGTCTCACATCTTTCCACTCCATGCTATTTCCTCCTCTCCTTGGCCCCACCTCCAGGTTCTTGACACCTCCGGAATGGCTGCATTACCCAGCAGCAGCCAGTCAGGGTGGTGGAAGCCGACCAACCCCCTAGCAACAGCCCTGATTTCTTCCTGCTCAGGGGAAACCCATGGCTCCAAGACATGCATACATGTCCATACATATATAGCCGTGGCTGGTCCATTCTATCTTTGTGCCCCCCTGTCACGTAAGTCCTAGTAGCTACAGGCAGTAACAGGCTATCCTGCGGGGTTGCAGGCAATCATGAGCAGCCTGTGCCCTCCCCTTTTGCATTAGGGAGGATGCCTTCCAAATTATAGTCAGTGCCTTCTCACCCGGGGAAGGGAGAGGAGCTTAGTGAACCAAGATCTGTGCATAGCACAAGGCCTCAACATTATCTGCTGGCCAGCACCATCCAAGGGTCTGATACCCATTCTCCACTACAGGCATACCCCGGTTTAAGGACACTCGCTTTAAGTACACTCGCGAGTAAGTACATATCGCTCAATAGGAAAACGGCAGCTCACGCATGCGCCTGTCAGCACGTGTGGAAACAGTGCTACACATACAACCCATACATGTCCGGTGTTACCTCATATTTTTTTTTACTGGAAAGAATGCCCAAATACAGGACAGTCCCTATCAGGTTCAATACCGGACACCTGGCAACCCTAGTACCAGAGCTGTAGAAGGGGTTACTTTCTGTATTCATAATACAGTCAAAAGCTCAGACTCCTTGAGTAGCAGACTCCACTTCAATGACTGATGTACAGTAAATCAGACTTCACAACTATTCAGCTTTGCTGATGTTTGGACTTTGCAGGAAATCACATAAAAAGCAAATTGTTAGGTTAGCGACAAAAAAAGTATTATCACATCTTTTTTCACTCTATTAAACAATAATGGTTACCAAGCTCCTTATATGCAACCTAGTAAAGCTATTTTCTAATATAGTATACAGTATTATCTGTACAGCTTTTTAATAGCTCCCTGCTGAATTTACTGACTGCACAGGCTCTCTGGAGGTATTCTTTCAGAAGCTCAAACTTGATGAGTAAGGTTGGCATTTAACAGCCAGTATTTTTAGATACGCTAGTACTGTGCTTTCTTTTGGGCAAAGAATAAAAACTAAAAAAAAGAAAAGAAGGCGTTTCAACCCTGTGTCCAATTTCATTGTGTCATTAAGTTTATACAGGATATTTAACAGTAAATGAAATGCAGGATAGACAAAAAAAAATGTCTACCATGTCTAATTTCTTTTATAACGTAATTTATTTTCCACCTCTTTATATAGTCACAAACATGACCAGTCACTTAAAATGGGACGTGAAGGTGGTTTATGGAAAAGCATCACTTAGTAAATATAGGCGTGTGTGGTAACAATTAAGTTCTATGCTTCTCTACAGAAGCTTTGCAACGCCAACCAACGCCAACCAAGAGATTCAATTTACAGAATATTAGTCTAGATGGAACTGCTGCATGGACCTATACCCCTTTGCTTTCCATTTGGTTACCTTAACATATTGACGATAACATATTGTGGAACTATAGTTGTAATGTTCAGAGAATGGCTTTGTTCTATCATTCCCAAAATCTCACTTGAAAATTTTTATTCTGAACTAAATGTAGAGTTTTTTTTAAACTTGTGGCTGGTCATCTTGAATGTGGGGGATTTATGTGGCTGACACCATTTGGAGTAGGATTATAAACGCTGACTTAATACTCTGTACAAAGTAGTGTTAGTTGCTTTTGCATTGCGCTCCACAGGGAAACTGTGCTCACATATGTAGGATTCTGAACACCACCCACCCTGCCTTTATCAATAAATCACAAATTATTGTATTTTAGATACTCTAGAATCCAGTTTGGGAAGCTCGCCATATACACATGTAATACCTCTTCCCCCGGCCGACAGAAAAGTACCACACCAGAGTGTCTAATGTCTGTTCATGTGGTGATCAGGGTCTTTGTTACCTTTTTCTCTGGGTGCTGGCATCCGTGCCGGCTGCTATGGTAAGCAATTATCAGAAGGGTGCCAATAACTTTTCTGTAACTTTATTCACATACATCCTTAACAACATCTTCTTTATGGTGCTCAGGCAGCATCCCTAAAAGAGGCACATTCTATTCACTTTGTTATCACTATCTTTCTGGCAATCCATTGCCTAGCTGCTGGCCGTTCCCACCTTCACTGAGACCAATTGGCAGGGTGCCATCTTGCATAGGGATTCACACCCTATCATCCTAACAGAGCAACTCTGGGGTGATACTTAGGCCTTTACTGAGCAGCTTCCTATCCCCTTGCTATCCCCTTGCTATCCCCTCTTGTGGGTGGGACACGCCTCAGAGCCATATATAGGGGTCCTATTCTTTAGGATTTACACTTTTCCCTATATTAGAAAAGAACAAAGTGATCCTACTACTAATACACATAGTTACAGACTAACAGGACTTACACTGTATTCAGCGAGTTCCCCCTTCTCTGTCTCCTCCTGGGATCTGATCCTTGAATGTTCCATCCCCATATATATACCCAGCAGTTACATCACTAGCCACTATGACTACTAGGGGAGGGATTTGACATTCTATTTAGTATCCTTTCTAATGACATCAGTAGGCCCCTTCTAGAAGGTGGATGTGTCTAGGTCCTGCCTAGTTATCCTACCCCATGTGATGGATAGAGGCGATACACTGTAGCTATATCTGCAGTTAACCCTCTAGGGCCCTTAAGTAAAATAGTGTTCTCACAGGGGTGCTGCACACAGTAATATTACACCTTACAGTTTCTATTGGGGTTTGACCCTGACCATAAAAGCAAAAGGATACTGTGGACGGACGTTCACAGAGGTACACAATTGGAGTCGTTATAATGTGAAATTATAATAGGCTTTATTGTGCCTTTTCCTTTTCATCAGGAAATTATCCAAACACAGGGGGGAACAAAGCTTCCATTCACTTGGGAGTATTTCTAGTGAAATCCTTGCAATTAGTTCACATCTCCATTAGTTAAGCATTTCTCCCATCCCAAACACATAGCATGAAAATAAGCAGATATAAGCAGTCTCTTAATAATGAAAGTCTTATCTGTTTATCAGCTGTAGAGTAAGCTTCTCTGCTCTCCTGGAACCGCACCCGTGCGTGCACAGAAAAATATCAGCATCCAGGTTTAGAAGTCTTATTGGGTGTCTTGCAATCAGCTCTGCTGTGTGGCTGGCAGAACTCAAGACTGGTCAGCTTCAGAGATCTGGGTTTCTTTTGGTCAGTCTCTCCTGGGACTCAAGAACCTCTGCTCTGTCTCTCCAAAGGTCAGCTCTCAGTCAGAGCTAAAGAGAGTTACTTCCTGTCTGAACAGACAGGTTTTTGTAAACAATCTAATCAGGCAGGTGGTGTTTAGTTATTAACTACCACACTGCTAGATTAAAGGCACATTACTGAACAGGGATAAGTCCCCTGTTACAGATACCAATGCACATCGCTCTAATTGGGAATATAGAGGGAGGAGGGTCGAAGCATTGGTGTCTTTTACATTTAATTTGAAATCATCTGAGAATATGTGGAATTTGTCGGCTTGTACTGTATATTCCCCATTGCACGATTCCAGAACAGAATTTGTGATCAAATGTGTTATTTCATATTGAAGCATTAGAGACCAGTCATGGTCTAACGTCACAGCTATCAATGCTCAGGGTTCAAAAAGTGAGATGTCTGGGTTTTCATATAAACCACATTCAGTTTGGTAATGAAAGTAGTTTATCATGCACTATGTATAATATTGAACAATCAAATGTATCTGATAATATCTAAATGCATGTGTACTTCAAGGACCAAAAGCCGTATAAAGGCCCTTTAAAAAGCCTTATGTCCAAAGGATGTGTGGAGCACACAGCCATGCACGCAACATTTTAAAATGTTCAGTTCCACTTGGCAATTGTTAAGTTGCTCAGCAATGCATCAAATTCAAGGACAGCTTTACCAGTCTAGTATGCAATTTGCAGCTTCGCAAGAATGTGCTCTACAAGTGCAGTAACAAACGCATAGCAAAACACCATACCTGTTAAATCGGGGCTTTAGTTATGCCTGACTGAAACAACCATGCAGCAGAGATTCCAAAACCACAGTTAACAGGGCTATGCTATAATTTATACAGGGCCATCTTAACGTATGGGCACACTGGGCAGTTGCCCGGGGGCCCCACAGCATAGGGGGGCCCCACGCGCCCGGCCCATGCGTGCTCACCAATGCTCTCCCCCCGTCCGGCACCGCTCGCTCTCCCCCCCGCCCGGCACCCTGGCTCCGCTCGCTCTCCCCCACCTCCCGGCACCGGCTCGCTCTTAGGGTTGCCAGGTGTCCGGTATTTGGTTCCCCTGTCCGGTAAAATATGAGAGATAATACTGGACATGGGATAGAGCAGGGCTGCTGCTGCTAGGGGGCTGGCCAGCATCTGATTGGTTGCTGCTGTGTAATTTAGCCAATCGGGAGGTGGCAGGAGCCTGGGGGTGGGGCCAAAGAGCGGAGGAAAAGCATGCAGCAGAGAGGTGAGGCTGTGTCTGTGTGTCTCAGTGTCCTGCCTGTGTGTGTGTCTCAGTGTGTCTGTCTATCTGTGTCCTGTCTGTATATGTGTGTGTGTCTGTCTATCTGTGTCCTGTCTGTATATGTGTGTGTGTGTCTCAGTGTGTATCTGTGTGTGAGTGTATGTGTGTGTCTCAGTGTGTGTGTGTGTGTGTGTGTGTGTGTGTGTGTTTGAGTGAGTGAATGTCTCAGTGTGTGTGTGTATATATGTCTTTGTGCGTGTGTGTGTATGTCTCAGTGTATGTGTGTGTGTGTCTCAGTGTGTCTGTCTTTCTGTCTGTGTCCTGCCTGTATATGTGTGTGCCTCAGTGTGTGTGTTTGAGTGAGTGTGTGTGAGTGAATGTCTCAGTGTGTGTGTGTGTTTATATGTCTCAGTGTGTGTGTGTGTGTGTGTGTGTGTGTGTGTGTGTGTGTGTGTGTGTGTATATATGTCTCAGTGTGTGTATGTCTCAGTGTGTGTGTGTGTGTGTGTGTGTTGACAGACAGTACATACAGTACTGGCAACTTTGTTTAATTGCTCACTCTCCTTACTTTTCTTTTACTATACTAACAGTCTTCCCATTTTCAAGATCTATTACAAATAACCCCCATTGTAAATTCTCAGAAAGGCTCCATAACTCAGCCCTCATCCCAGCAGCATTGCAATCTCTGCAGCACTCTTACTTACTGATCATCCCCAAGGAGAAAGAGCAGGTTACTTATTCAATGGCATGATTTAATATGCAATTTAAAGCTGGATTTGGAAGTCTAAATTTGAAAGCTACTGTACTGATGACAGGGAGGGGGGGGGGGTGAGAGGATGAAGGGATGGTGGGTAACAGAGGATGAAGTGAGGGGTGAGAGAGGATGAAGGGAGGGGGGATGGGGGGATGAGAGAGGATGAAGGGACGGGTGAGCGGACAAAGGGGGGTGGGAGGGTGAGAGGACAAGGGGGGAGAGAGAGGGTGAGGAGGGGGTGCAACAATCTTGGAATTTGTGGGAGGAGCAGTAAGATCAGTATTGCTCGCCATGTACAG
This sequence comes from Ascaphus truei, assembly GCF_040206685.1. NCBI lineage: Eukaryota > Metazoa > Chordata > Amphibia > Anura > Ascaphidae > Ascaphus > Ascaphus truei. Next base: position 79,126,934 of record NC_134485.1, read on the forward strand.
TATGACTGCAGGTCAGTTATTTATAAATGATCTGACCATTACGTTCTAAACGTTCACTCCAAGCATGCACCAATTGGCACTACTGTATTTCATATTCTATTTTCTAAAACAATCCGCGGAAGGGCGCTCCCTCCCAAGACTCCTCCCCAGATTTTTTACGAAATAGAATATAAATTGGTGCAAATTGGTGAATAATTGGAGTGAAATTTAGAACAAATGACATAACAGTCAGGTCATTTATAAATAACATTCTTCCCCACCAACGATTCTTGAGTGCGTCGCACCTTTCACCATTGTGTCCAGTATTTTTGGACAAGCCACCTGGCAACCCTACTCGCTCTCCCCCGCCCGGCTCCCCGGCTCTGCTCGCTCTCCCCCCGCCCAGGAAACCCGGCTCTGCTCGCTCTCCGCCCGCCCAGCACCCCGGCTCTGCTCGCTCTCCCACCGCCCGGCACCCCGGCTCTGCTCGCTCTCCCACCGCCCGGCACCCCGGTTCTGATCGCTCTCCCACCGCCCGGCACCCCGGCTCTGCTCGCTCTCCCACCGCCCGGCACCCCGGTTCTGATCGCTCTCCCACCGCCCGGCACCCCGGCTCTGCTCGCTCTCCGCCCGCACCCCGGCTCGCGTCACAACCGCTCGCAGCCCAGCAGTGCAGCACTTCCGGTGCCTGCTGCTGTTAGTGAGCGCGTGGGAGGCTGGGAGCGACAGTGTAGGCAGGGCCCCGTGCACTGCTTTGCCCGGGGACCCCTAATGTTGTTAAGATGGCCCTGAATTTATATATATATATTTTAAAACAAAACAAAAATCAGGTAACAGATCTTTTTAAAGTGCTTCTTATGAAATATCCATGGATATTCATAGTCCAACTAAGGTAATCTCATGGATCCGTCTGCTAGACTTGTTCCCTCTCCACCTGTCCTGGAACAGCCACAGTGACATCAGAATTCTCTAGGCGAAGCATCAAAACTCCACCCAGAATCATCAGATGCCTAAACACTTGGTTGTAGTTTAAGCTCAGGCTAAACCTGGCCGTGCCATGATATTTATGACAGTTGGTTACATAAAATGCCAGCACACACATAATTCGCCATGAAAAGGTAATACGGTATCTTACTTGTTAAATGAAGTTTATATGATACTTAGACAAATAACAGGACCGTACCGTTTTCTAAAAGCCTATCCCGGGTTGTGGATGCCATGAACATGCCAGCATCCATCTTGTCTTAATATCCCACTTCCTCTAAATATCCATTGCAACCAAATAGCCCTCTTACAACTCTGTATATAATATCTGTTTCTGTATTTCTGCCATACAGTACCAGATCAGGAACCCTGAGAGGTGCAACAGCTTGTAACATATCAACTAGTTGAAAGATGTCAAACCACAAGTAGGACCACCTCTCCTCCTTTGTTATTTTACTATATGAAAGAAAGGACCAACAAGGCTACCCACCCTTCTTTGCCTACGTTCTTCTATAGTTACTAGTGTTTAGTAATGACTAGGGTAATAATTCAACGAGCAAAGGTAGTTGGCTAAACTCACATCTTGGTGGCTAGGGCAGGGAAGATAATCAATTCCACCGAATCGCATGTCAATTTAAAGCCAGCGTGACATTTGGCAGTCCTACTGTAGGTACTCACCCGTGCAGCGTTTCTGCAGTCGGAGGATCTCCAGGTGAAGATCATTTAATAATTCCAGCTGTTCCTTTTTTAGGAATGCAATGTTGCGTTGCACGCTCTGGATTTGCCGCTCCAGGGACTGAGTCTCCATCACAACGTGGGCCGGCTCCTGTGAGGATTTAACAGTAAGGGTTCAGAGATACTATAATTATGACACTGTTGCTGTCAGGGAATTATACCTGTTGAGTACAGTAAATGTCACTGGTTATCAGTTTACCTGACGTTTTAAAGGCGAGATACACTTCATGATGAAACTTTCCCCTTGGTTACTCAGGCCCTGCAGTATTATTCATACTAACATCATCTTAATGTAGAGAAGTATGACTCCATATTGAAATTAGCATGCTGTTTTAAGATTGCTTATTTATGGCAATAGAATAAGGTAAGATATACATACTATAATATCCACGCTGTAAATACAAATATCACTTGTGAGACAGGTCTGCAACCCTACCTTTCACCATTATCTCGAAGGCCTCGTCCATAGTGGATCCGACGGCGCGAGCGATGTCGCTCGCGCCAAATACAAGCCAATGGATGCTAATGCGCGTCTATAGTTTGCGTGTGCGTGCACGCGAGCGTCGAGGCGGACGATGTGTGGCGAGACAAACTGGTTTGAATTTGCTGCGCGATGGCCGGGTCATGTGCGCGGTACAGCCAAGGTGGGCAAACGCACACGCGACGTCACGGGCACGCCCCCCGGCATGCCCTCGCCTCACCCCCCCAGCACGCCCCCATCGCGCAACCATGCAGGACACGGATCTTCTCAAGTATAGGCGCGTGTGACGTCTCGCACTCAGTTGCAAGCGCGCGCGTGCCTACTATGGACCTTGCCTTAGCATACAGTGCTTCCACTGCAGCTAGCGATTCTGGGAAATGACATGCAAATGAGCATACAGTGTTACCTTTTGTTTCAAATCCATGTTAACATGGACCACTATGAGCTTATGCCTGCCGCATTACACAGCTATGAAACAAAAATTCATATCATAACAGTTCACAGTATGTCAAATGTAATAAACTTGGATTAGTTTGTATATGCAAAAAAAACAACCAAATAATTGATTTGTTTAGATGCGCATTTTAGAAGGTTTATACATAGCCCCCGTGGTTTTTATATGGTTACATCCGATTATAGGATTAGTTCTGGTTGCAGATTAATTAGATTATGAGGAGAAGGTAAGCAGGGAATGCTTCAGTAAGGAGGGAAGCAATATAGGGTTGCCAACTAAACCCAGATTGCCAGTTTTCCCTCAGTAGACTAGTGATTCCCAACATTTTTCAACTGGTTCCCCCAAAAACAATTGTTTTGCTTGCGTTTGGTGCACAAAGCAAGGGATTGGATCCCCCAAAATAATGTATTAATTGGGTTATTGATGCAGAGAAACTGCTCTTTTTCCTCTTTGTGACCCGCTCTGGCACCGACTGACCCACTGTGTCCCTCCCTTTGCCACTCTATGGACTCCTTTTTCTTTGACACTTTCTGGGCCACATTCACCAAGATTCATAACCTAAGTTAACGCCTATTAGTCATAATGTATTTGTCATGATAAAATCACGAGGTATTAAGTCTTTTAATCAATCTGGTGCTTCAGGGGTTAATTTAGGTACAGTTTGATTTTAAAAATACAATATGTTGGGTTTATGACAGGTGAAGACTTTTCCTGGGTCTGTGTTGATCTTCAAAAAGGGCTTAATGGGGGTAGCTGCTATTACTGATGGCCGACTACAAGTGGAATGTGTCGTTTATAAGGCAATAAAGTTTAGAAGGCAGATAGTAGTCTGTCAGCCTCAAAGGAAACGAACATTGCTGAGATATCCCTTGTGTATCCCAGAGAGAGGTGACGCACGGGTTGGAGGACTTTATTAAAAATGAGACTATCATGTGACATCATCAATTCTGCATAATAAGGAGGTACACATGTGGCATTGTGGCAATAGGACAAATCAAATCCTACCACACACTACATGGGTAAGAGGTGCCAAAGACAGATAATTGTTTCTCCTGCGAAAATAGACATTAGGTCGTCAAATTGTAGGTGCAAGCATGCGTGGAAGAGCACAGACGTAGCAATGAAGATGCCGTCTGTCTAAGTATTGGGGAAATTAAGTTATGAGTGTTTATATATTGAGTCACGATTTTAACGCCTTTTTAGAGCAGGGTTTTTTCTAAGTTGTAAAGCCGTCAACCAAACAGCGGATTTACGACAGGGATGGGCTTATGTGGTTTTCAATGGGAAAAGAATGGTATATAGGGATTGCCATGGAGTTATGAAACCAGAATTCAAAAGAGGTAATGTTTTGGGATCAAACACTTGAATTTTCATATTTCTACACCAGTGACATCTCTCGGGGAAAACCTATGAGATAGTAACGTACTGTATAGGGATTTCTGTTTTATCCTGTTATTTTAAAAAACAGTTCTGCATTTACTGTAATTTTGTAATATTTATATTTTCAGACACATTTTGCTACAACAGATTTCAATGTGTTAAATACATATTATTTTCTATAAAAAACAGGGACCAGAGACCCTGGCAGATATATATATATATATATATATATATATATATATACAGTGTTCGACAAACCTATACATTTGCACGCCCCGGGCGAGTGGATTTAACATCGTGGCGAGCTACTATTGGCCCAGGCATCACACGTTTGGTACTAGGTGGCAAGTAGATTTCTTTGTTGGGCGAGTAGATTTTTTGGTGTTTTGTCGACCACTGTATATATATATATATATATATATATATATATATAAATATATATATATATAAATATACACATACAGATGAATCCCGTTATAACGCGGTGCTCGGGGTCCACATAATGAGACCGCGTTATAACTGGGATCGCGAAATGGCCGCCGCGGTCAGGGGTTCCGCGAGGCCTTATCGGCATCTGCAGCTCTCTCCTCTCTGCAGCTCACTCCTCTCCCTGCTTCATGAGGCTGCATCCACGTGCACGGCGCTTACTTTCGACACAGAGGAGGGTCACATGACCCTTCTCTAACCAATGACAGCCCAACAGTGAATACATTTTATATAATACACATGCAGGAATCGAACCCATCTTTCATATGCTAGTGCAATTCTCTAGCTGCTACACCACTGGGTTGGTATATAATAATTTATAAATGATAAAATAAATAAAATAATAATTTATCAATTATACCATACCACCATGATGTGCTGCACTGTGCAGTAGATGTTACGTTTGTTTATAGAGTCCTATTCATCACACCAACCCTGTGGTGTATCAGTCAGAGCAGGGGAGGGCAAACTTTTCCGGCTGCGCCCCCTGTCTAGCTTGCCCTGGTAAGGCACCCCCCTCCCTACCTTACATCCACGTCACATGACCCGCGGCATCATTTGACGCATGTGACGTCACATGGCCCTGCGTCGTCATTTGAAGCTGCGTTGCCATGGCGACGCGTCACACAGCCGGCTGAAACAAGGTAAGTGGAGTGTTGCAGGTGTCGCACGCGATCCCCCGGCATTAAATTAAATGCCTGGAAGAAGAGCGCGGGGCCTCTACAACCGCCCACGCCCCCTCAGAAGAATCTCCTGCCCCCGCTGGGGGGGCGCGCCCCCCAGTTTGCGCTGAGTTAGAGAATTGTATATGAAATAGGTTGAGGTACCTTGCACCAAACACTGTTACAGTAGGGGGTCATATGGAGGTTGTGTGCTGCCAGGGAGATAGACAAAATGTCAGAAATAAGTGGTTTGTATCTGGAGAGTACTTGCCACTTGCAGAAAACCCTATCGTTGGTGCACAACAGACCATAAAATATATAGGTCCACAGATGCTCACATTGAGTCTGTTAAAAAATACACTTTATTAAGACTAAATGTCTACACAATATTTTTAATACATATTTTTTCAAAAATTAATAAATAAAAAATGGTTTCCCTGTTTGGTGTTTATTTGTATATAATAATGCTCAAAGCCTCAGCAACTCCTGTTATTGACACCAGTAGATCTTTTATAGGGGGTTCAGATAGTAGCTATTGGTGCACCTTAGAAGGTGGTTTACCAGTAGCTTTGCTATTAATAATGTATATGATGTATATACACCAGATCAGCGTAGTCTTGTTGCCGGTGAGGTGGATATTACCAAACTGAGATGTCTTGTTGCGTGATAAGACCAGTAGTCTCAACTGGAACACACACCATGTATACTTGATATAGGCAGTGATGTATGACTGCAAGCTGGCAAAGGTGCATATAGTAGCTGATGAAAAATATAATATATAATATATATCATATATGACGACCCCTAGTTAGATCTTAAGGTGATGGGCTATTTACTTTGTTTGGCAAGTATATACCATACACATTGGTTGCTTAGAGAGTTAAGATCTTTTGATATGGCTGTGCATTATATGCTAGCTATAAATCGGCGTCCAGCTGTGTGTTGCTGGTTTATATTCTCTCTCCTTATGCCTTGACTAGTTATTTGCAGTGTGCACGTTGTAATATTAACGTGGATCTGTTTTGTTTTAATGTGTTAGTTCCACTCTCAAGTGTACTAGGGCATGTTTTAGTTAGATGCCTGTGCAGTGATTTGTTATGGTCTCAGCAGATTCTGCAAACTTCACTGAAGTATTTGTTTCTTTGACAGATGTTAGTGACCTGTAGCAGTTCGTTTGTCTGATGAGTCACCGTGTTTGTAGTGTGCAGACTCAGTTGAACATGCGGCAGTGAAATACCTGGAGCTCTTTGATAACCCGAACACTTAGCTTACTGTAATTATCTGCAGTTATACGCTACAAGGTAAGTGTATTAGTTTGGTATGTAACTCTCTACGTATTTCACATCTCCATATTGAGGTGTATCAGACTAAGCTGTAATCAGGCTTATATGGAGAACCTTAATGTCCTTCTTGACATAACCTTAGCGCTGCCATAATTAAGTGTTTATACCAAGATTTTGTGTACTCTTTGGTAGATTTTACATGCAGCCATAAAGTTCTTATGGGGGTGGTTAGACCAGTGTTAATGTTCTGTGGCAGTACGTTTGTTTATGCTGATGAATCACCGTGTATATAGAAGACAGATTGCACTACGTGTAGACTCAGTTAAACGCTCGGCAAAGAGCAGCACACAACCCCTGGGTTAGAGAATTGCACCAGCATATGAAAGATCATGGGTTCAGATCCCACATGGTGTAGGGGGGAGGTGTGTGTGCGTGTGTATGTATGTATGTATGTATGTGTCTCCTCGTGTGTCCGTTAGCAATAAAGCTATGTTAATAATAAAAAAAAACCTTGGAGATGTTTTTAAATCGGGAGCCACTCTGAGACCGCGTTATAAGCAGATCCGTGTTGTAGCGGTGCTGTTCGTGACGGATTGAGGGGCTACATTGTTCATTTGAGGGACATTTGCGAAGGTGAAAGTGGGCCAGCTTGCGAGCTGTGTACTAACCCATGTTCCGTATGCAGGTCACGTGCTCACAGGTGCGCCATACATGACAGCAGTATTCACTAAAGGAATGACATGATGTTAACCATGATTTACTCCTGTGAGACTTCTGTAATATTTATTTTTGACTAGATGGGAAGCTGATCCTCATTGATTTCAGCTCCAGGGACTGCATGCTTCCCGAGATACTTACATCTGAAGGGATAGCAAAGGGAGGGAAATTTAATTCCCTAATAGGCGCTACTAACTCCTGCAGTTTATGAATAAAAATAAGTAATCTTGTAAGTATCATAGAATATTTATAGTGGAACAGTCCATGAAAAGCATTATATGCCCAATAAATGTATTAACAGCCCAATATTGTGTGGGTTAAATATGAACCAGATCCCTTCTGAATCACAAGGAGAACTACAGTATGTAGGGAGAACTATGTCAAACCTTTAGCTGTCTGATGGTGGACATTGCGTGAACGAAATCCTCCGCCGAGTAGCCAGGTCCTTCCCGTGGCTATCTCTTTGAAAAAGCGCCACAAGCGGGAAACGCGCCGAGGATCTTGTTTGTTCTTTGTAGTTGGCTCATATGCCTAATACAACTTTATGATTTTAATTGCCTCCAGCTTAATTCCCTCTGCTGTGCTCAGCCTTTTTTCACCCTTTTCCATCTGAAAGGGTTGTCGGTAGCAGCTCCGACTGGACACACAAACACTCTGTTTAAACATCCCGCGTCTCACGAGTCAATAGGAAGCCGCCAAGTTATCTATGTGGCTTCCTATTGGCCCACGGGATGCAGGCCCTTTAAACAGCAGTGAGTTACAGTACTGGCATCTCCTTTAGAGGTGGAAAACAGGGGGTGCCTGAAGTTTCCCACCTGGGAGGGGGGGATATACGTTTTTTTATTTTTTTGGCGATGTCCTTTAAATGCAATGCAAATTAGCTTATTACAGCCTCATGCATATTTATCACATGTTCACTAAGATTCGTTAGGGTTAATGCTGGGAAATAACTCTGTTATTTAGGTCATATCTAGCTCTGGCGTTACTCCCCGCCAGACCACAAAATAGGTTTTTTGCTGAAGAGGGAGAGAGAAAGAGGAAGAGAAAGAGGGAGACAGAGACAAATTTAGTGGGAGGTGGCCTAGTTGCTTATATACCTTCAAATAGGTTATCTATATTCAACATGATCAAATACCTGTGGACATACCTGGGAAATATGCAAATTTAAATATATATATATTTAGAGAAGAAAAAGTGCCCCATCCTAGTGTAATATCGTTGATAAAATTTTTGTTTATGTTCAAGACCATTACATTTTTATCAACGATATTACACTAGGATCGGGCGCTTTTTCTTCTATATATATAAAACTCAAAATCTGTTTGTGGGTTTGTGCGCGCTCTCATTGGCTGTCATTGGCTGTCAAGCCTCCCATTGGCTGACTGCGGGGCGGGCCTTGGCTGTCATTGGCTCTCATTGCCTGACTACGGGGCGGGCCTTGGCTCTCATAGCTCTCGCAGTCTCCGAGTGCAAGGCAGGGTGACATCATTATATACACACAGAGAGAGGGGAGATACATATATTATATACACACATAGAGAGGGGAGATACATATATCATATACAGTACACTCAGAGAGAGAGGGGAGATACATATATTATATACACTTACAGATAGAGTAGAGATACATATATTATATACACACAGAGAGTGGGGAGATACATATATTATATAAACACACACACACAGAGGGGAGATACATATATTATATACACACACAGAGAGAGCGGAGATGCAAATATTATATACACAGAGAGGGGAGATACATATATTATATACACTCACAGAGAGAGGGGAGATACCCCTCTGTGAAGGAAGGGGAACGGAGCTGTGAAGGGGGGGGGAAATCGGAGCTGTGAAGGGGGGGACGGAGCTGTGCAGGGGGGTGGGGGAACAGAGTTGTGAACAGGGGGGGGACAGGAGCTGTGAAGGGAGAGGGGAACGGAGCTGTGAAGGGGCGTGGGGGAACAGAGTTGTGAACAGGGGGGGGGACCGGAGCTGTGAAGGGAGGGGGGCCGCATTCATGTGCAGGGGTGGGGGACCGGATTGCTGTGAACGGGGGAGAAAGAGATAGGGGGGCAGAAAGGGGGAGAGGGAGAGAGAGCGGTGAATGGGGAGAGAGGGGAGCGGAGAGAGAGAGAGGGGGAGCGGGAAAATGATATCCCGGGTAACGCTGGGTATATCAGCTAGAAGATATATATATATATATATATCCTGACGAACTGGGCCAAAACCCACTCGCCCCCCAAAAAAGTCACTTGCCCCCCCCCCCCGACACTTACCTGCAGCGATGTCCAGTTGCAGGGTCTTGTCGGCGTCTCCCGCCCGCTGTTGTCTTGTCGCATTTAAAAGCATTGTTTTCTCCTGCAGCACTATTCAAAATGGCAGAAGTCACACAGCATCCCGTTACCATGGCAACGCGGCGTCGTCATACGATGCCACACGGCCATTTTTAATAGTGCTGCAGGAGAAAAACATGATTTTAAAGATCAAGACGGAGAAGCCCGGGAGACACCGCCACAGGTAAGCAGTCAACAGCAGCCACAATGCAATCGCCCCGGGCGACCGCATTTGCCGCACAATTAAAAACCCCAGTATATTAAAAGTCATGATTTAAGAAAAGCCGTATTACCTATTCTTAAAAATAAATTAAAATAATTATATATACATATATACACAGTATATGTATCCATATCGAACGGATTCTGTTAATTTTCATTACAAGGGCTGTGATCCTTTCATTACAAGCTAAGCAATTAAACAGAGCTCCTGTAATGTAAATCAAAGGTAGAGTTAGACAAAGCTATATAGAATCATTCATAAACACCTAGAGACTAGGCCCATATTAATTTCACTTGAAATGGCTGAAAAGTGTCTTCCGGTGCCAGAAGATTTCTTACGGAATAGCACCGATTAGTAACTCCCGATGTAGCCAATGTATTTATTACAAACCGATGGCTGCAGCGGGACATACACAAAGCACCAGCAGGAGAAGCAGCCATTGTTTTGAATCAGTCACACACGGGAAGGGGATGGGACTACCATGCTTCTACACCAGCGGGAACGAGCCAGCCGGTGCTATAACATTGACTACATCTGTATGGGCATATATTTAGATCTAAAAAGGGTCAGCAGCATATGAGCTGTACGTCAATAGCAATGGAGGCTGCTGTACAAAACGCCTTTTGAAGCTAGAACCGGAGGACCGCCGGGTCTTCCGGGATCTCGATCACGTTTTCACTTGGGGAAGTTACCACAGGGTTATGACAGCATTCAGTGATGTGAACGAAAGTGGAGAGGGCTCCACTTCTATACCAATCACATTCACCAGAATACGATCGTCATCTAGAAGAGGAGCATTAATAACATGACATTTCCTGAATGTGATAAGGGCCCATGGCAAAGAATTCACAATAATTTGTGGACATCATGGGCAAATTTGCACAGCCAAGTATGATATTGGTGCTTGCTGATTTTTGGCAAATATTGCCATATTGGAAGATGGCAAATGTTAAAATTGTACCAAATTTACAGATGTAAGAATGTTTCATTCTACCATTATGACTTGTCAACTCTCACTGATTTGGGGTCAGTCCCACTGATTTTTATCATTGGTCTCTGAGGCATCAGTAGAGTCCCACACATTTAATACATAATTTTTCATTGCAATACCATTTTTTTTAAATAATAAACCTCAAATGATTTGGGGCCCTTGAACGTTGGCTGCTCTGACATAGTCGATGTTTCGTTTCCAGCTGAGATGCTTCATCAGAATTATTGTCTGATGCTCATCCAAGTGCAGGTTTGCAGGTATTATAATGACAGAATATCAATCAATTAGAATGAATAAAGACCACCATTGGGTAGAATTAAAAACGTGGCATAGCATTATAGATTTGGATACTGTCTCAGTCAATTTAAAATGCCATATCTGTATGCAGTACAAATTGCTTCTTTAAGATCGTCACTTAAAGATGCTACTGCAACTCACATTACATTTCCTTCCTGCTGAAGAGGCCATTAATACATTGCTGCTCATTCAACCAGGAAAAGGGGTTATTAATGTAACAGCTTCATACCTTAATATGCCCAAAAATTCTGTGCTTACGGATGCGACCATCAAATAATGCGGCAACTGATTTTTTTTTTAAATTAAAAAAATATGTATCTGTTTTGAAAATGTCCATTATTTTTGTGAACACTGACAGACTTCATTCTGTTGTTAACTATTTTTAGTCTTCCTCCCTCCTCCCCCCCAAGGCAACAATTTTAAACCACATCGCAAACTGCGTCACAGTGTTTGACGAACCAGCAGCAACTGAAGAACAGAACGGTCGGTTTGTAATGAGATGAAACATTTTCTGAGATAGGAACAGTACGTAATACATGCACTACGCTCCCTTACAGCAAAGGGTTTGTTTCTTTAACATCTACCTGCTCTAAAAGCAATCTAGTATATTGCCAGGATTTCAGAAACAAATTAAGTAACTCATGTATAGAAAAGGGCCAAAGATGTATCCAAGAGACACTTACACAGGGGTCGCCATTGAAAGCTTTTCGAGAATAGTGCATCACTCTGTATGGTTAATTCCCGAGCTTCGTTGTTGGTAATCTGTGTTACTTGGTACCCCCCGGGTTCTGTGGGAGATTAGCAGGGGTTCCCTAAGAAAAATGTGGTAATGGCGCAATTGTAACTGTTCAATGCACCATCATTTTTGTTGTCCCCTTTGCTTATTTTAGCATTGCAAAGAGGCGATCACATGCTATAGATCACATGCTATAAATCACATTTAGAGAGCGGTTAGTTTATTTAAACTGTATTAGCCCTACAACAACAACAACAGTATTTTATATACACAGGATAAGTGGGCGGGGGTCCTGTGAAATCACAAAAAATATTAAAAGGGGACCAGTGGGAAGGGGGGGGGGGCAATATATTGATAACTACCCCTTTTGATGACCCCACTGCAGAATAAACATAGGTAAAAATCATTAATGCTAAGTGCATAGAGAAAGAAATAGTGATGGAGCTTTAGTGAGAGAAATAGTGATGGGTGTTGAGTACCACATATTTTTTATTTATAAGCCTATACCCTCAATTAAAAAAGCGTATATAAAAAAAACCCACTGCTTTTTTACATAAATATAATATAACCCTTTTGACAGCGTTATATTAAGGGATCTGCCTCCTAATTTAACAGGCTGTTATTTGTACACTTCCTAATGTACAATACAGCATCAGATCTGCAGTACTGAACTTCTGAGAAGTGCTTCTGTATACTAAATAGAAATAATAAAGCCACTCTAAAACATATATTTCCAGGGAGTGCAAAGTATCAACGAGGAAGAAAATATAAGTGGAAATCAATCTCTTCCAGAGCATCCTATCCTGGACCATACTGATGCATCTCATTGCTCCATAGCTCTCTATCCCTCTCTTCTAATTAGCCTGATAGGCGCTATCAATAGACAGAACACGTTTCCCCAGCACTTTCCCTGTGATCCATGCAGCCTGGAATGAATTGTTTACATGCAGAAAGCACAGCCATCTTACCTGCAGAGAAGGAGAATTGCTAGGAGGTTTGCACTGCAGAATCACCTCATTAGGGCTGCCTCAGCTTTGGAAGGACATATGGGCACAGAGGGGCTTGATGGTGTGTGTGTGTGTGCGTCTGTGTGTGGTGTGTTGGTAAATCCACTGAAAGCAATCCACACCAGCACAGATCCCATGCATCCCCCGAAACACCAGCAGACCCCTCTCAGTTCTTAGTATCAAAGAGCTAAGTGGCTGGGTAGCCTCCTTAAAAAAGTGGTATTGCTGCAGGCCTCCCTCTATGTAACAAGGCATCAGGCCAGGAGGTTGGGCAGAGGATGAGGCGTAAACAGAGCAACGTGACAGGAACTGGTGAGATCAGACTGGGGGCTTCTCCTAGCAGTAACCAGAAATAGAGATACCGCAGCTAGAAGGAGAGGGGGGGAAGGGGAGCACAGCTTCATCAGCATGATGAAATCATCATTGGCACCTCCCAGGGGATTTGCTAGTGCACTGGATGCTAAGCCAGCAAACCATGCCCTATCTCTGCAGGAAAAAAACCATAACCACTTTAACTTTCAAGTTTTAACTCATTTGCTGTCAGATGGGACAGCAAAGCAATGGCGGTTATGTATCAAGGTAAAAGTGGTGCATTTCTGCGGCTAAAACATTGCACCAGAAAAATAAAAACCTATTGATTTGAATGGGATTTTTTTTCTTTGATACATTTGGTGCAGTTTGTTGCTCTGAAATGACACCACTTGATACATATGCCCCAAAGTGTTGTAAGGTCCTCTGGCAATAACATGAGTAGACTTAATAGTCAACTCTTTTTACATCCTTTTTGAAGAACAAGGGGTCTATTTAAAAAAATGACAATTTCTATTTGATCATATTATATCATACATCATATATTGTATGCACAGTATAACAAATATTGAATTTCTTCGCTGTCAGAAGGACCAGCAATGCACTGATCAGATTCACGCATTCACATGTTAAAATGTCCAAAGAGCACTGTGCTGTTCTGCAATTAAAGTAGTACAACTATTTGATGGGGGGGGGGGGGGGGGTACATTTCCATCTTTTCTTTATTTTCAGTACATCCATTTATAGTTTGTTACACATACATTTGCTTTTTGACATAATTCACATTGCAGTCACATAATTTTGTGTAGGAGAAAAAATAAATAGAGATTCGTTAAACATTTGCTTCCCAATATATCATCCATGGCGCCCATATCTTCAGATAACCTTCGATCTGTCCTAAATTAAACTGGTACGTTTTTCCAGTTTTTCCATTACCATCATATAGTTTAGTTTGTTTTTTACTTCAGTCATTGTCGGTGGGTCAACCTGTTTCCAGTTTCTGGCTATTACTGCTTGGGCTGAGGAAAGAATATGTATCATCAGTTTATCTATATTCCTCTCTAAATCCTCCATTGGTTTTAAAATTAGTACTGTCTCCATATTCCAGGGGCAATCCAATCCCGTAATTCTCTTGATTAGCTTTTTCATTTTTCTCCAGAATAGTACTATCTTATGGCAGGTCCACCAAATATGTTTAAACGAGCCTATCTGGCCGCAGTTCCGCTTGCAGAGAGGGGAGGTGGCAGAAAAAGCGAGTGGGGTCTAGCTGGGGTATAATACCATCTATGTAATAACTTAAGATTGATTTCCCTGACTGCCGAGCACCTAGACGCTCTTGCTGATCTCTCATATTTCTCCAGCCACTCTTCCCTCTCCAGTGGTTGCCCAATATCGTTTTCCTAGTCTGAAATATTTTTACTTGGTTGCTCCACTTTTTGTGTGATCAGTATTTGATACAGTTGTGCTATTGTGCCCTTATGGTATTCTCCTGCTGTATATAGATTCTCGAAAATTGTCAAAGGTCTAAAAACATCTTGTGTGGGCTGTATTGAGGTAGCATAGTGCCTTAGGCTGAGTCCCCGCTGGCACTGACTGTGCTCATGCTTGGTGAGCGTTCCAAACATGATCCATGAGCGCTGGGTTTCCTGGCATTTACGCGCACGCGGGGGGGCATTACAGGTAGTTGAGCGCGCTAGAAATTCCGTTTTTTGTTTACATAAGCACCTAGCGCAGGTGAGCGTGTGTGCCCGCGCACTAATGCGCGCACTGAGTGAGCGGGGACTTGCATATATCTATGTAAGTAACCGCGGCAAGCTCTTTAATATCTTTTTGTGGGACTGTTACAGGGAGCACCTGAAATAGATACAGCATTCGAGGTAATGTGTTCATTTTTACCTTAGCTATTCTGCCTGTCCATGATATTTGGTGTTTATCCCAAATCTTTAGATCTTTTTTCAACTCTTTAATAAGTACCGGGTAATTTGCCACATAAAGTTTATCATATGTCCCCGTTATATAGACTCCCAGATATTTAATCGTCTGGTTTTCATCTAATAGGGAATTGTTTTTTCATAGATTGTTTATCCTCTGCCGAAATATTTAAACTTAGAGCCTCAGACTTAGTATGATTTATCTTGAAGTTTGTGTCAAATAGTTTTTGTAGTGATATTTTTGGACTTGTGAGTGAGAGTAGAACATCGTCTGCAAATAGGGACACCTTGTATTCCCTATCGTTACTCCCTGTATATCACGGTTCCCTCTTATTTTGGATGCTAAAGCTTCTATGCACAATGCAAACAGCAACGGTGACAGTTGTCATCCCTGTCTTGTGCCGTTTGTAATTTGGAATGGAGCTGAAATATAGCCTGAGGACCAAACTGTAGCTGTTGGGTCTTTATATAGCCTGGACTCCTTTAATAAAACTTTTGTGTATACCCATTTTGGTCATTACCTGGAACATAAAGGGCCACGCTACTCTGTCAAAGGCCTTCTCTGCATCCAGTCCCAGAATTAGAGTCGGGTTTTGGCTTCTTTTACTGTTGTGTATTAATATAATGTTTAAATCTCCCCCGATTATTAACTGCCTTATCTTGTGTTGCATAATAGTGTGAAGGGACTTATCTGTAAAGGACTCTTGATCCTCGTTGGGAGCATATAGATTTGCAATAGTAATATCCACTGTACCTAGTTTACCTGAGATGATAATCATCCTTACTGACTTGTCCCTTTTTATCTTTTCTAATGAGAAAGATACCGTTGTTCTAAAAAGTATCATAACTCCCATTTTGTTCTGTGCTGGTGAGTGATATATCTGAGGGAACATCTTGTCTCTGAGTCGTGTTGTATCCTCTCTATTTAGGTGACTTTCCTGTATAATATAAATGTCGCCCTGATTTTTCCTAAAGTCCCGAAACTTACAATTAGGTCCGGAAATAATTGGGCACGACACAATTTTCAGAATTTTGGCTTTGTACGCCACCACAATGGATTTGAAATGAAACAACCGAGATGCAATAGAAGTGCAGACTTTCAGCTTTAATTCAAGGGTTTGAACAAAAATATTGTATGAAACATTTAGGAATTGCAACCATTTTCATACACAGTCCCCTTATTTCAGGGGCTCAAATGTAATTGGACAAATTAACACAATCATAAATAAAATGTTCATTTTTAATACTTTGTCGAGAATCCTTTGCAGGCAATGACTGCTTGAAGTCTGGAACACATGGACATCACCAAACGCTGGGTTTCCTCCTTTGTGATGCTTTGCCAGGCCTTTACTGCAGCTGTCTTCAGTTGTTGTTTGTTCGTGGGTCTTTTTGCCTTAAGTTTTGTCTTCAGCAAGTGAAATGCATGCTCGATCGGGTTGAGATCAGGTGATTGACTCAGCCATTGTAGAATATTCCACTTCTTTGCCTTAAAAAACTCCTGGGTTGCTTTCGCAGTATGTTTTGGGTCATAGTCCATCTGTAAAGTGAAGCGCCGTCCAATCAACTTAGCTGAATTTGGCTGAAACTGAGCAGACAATATATCCCTATACACTTCAGAATTCACCTGGCTGCTTCTGTCTTCTGTCACATCATCAATAAACACTAGTGACCCAGTGCTATTATAATCCATGCATGCCCATGCCATCACACTGCCTCCACCGTGTTTTACAGGTGTTTTACACCTTCTCCATACTTTTTTCTTCCCATCATTCTGGTACAGGTTGATCTTAGTTTCATCTTTCCAAAGAATGCTGTTCCAGAACTGGGCTGGCTTTTTTAGATATTGTTTGGCAAAGTCTAATCTGGCCTTTCTATTCTTGAGGCTTATGAATGGTTTGCACCTTGTGGTGAACCCTCTGTATTTGCTCTCGTGAAGTCTTCTCTTTATGGTAGACTTGGATAATGATATGTCTACATCCTGGAGAGTGTTCTTCACTTGGCTGGATGTTGTGAAGGGGATTTTCTTTACCATGGAAAGGATCCTACGTTCATCCTCTACTGTTGTCTTTCGTGGACGTCCAGGCCTTTTTGTGTTGCAGAGCTCATTTTTTTCTCAGAATGTACCAAACTGTTGATTTGGCAACTCCTAATGTTCCTGCTATCTCTCTGATGGATTTTCTTTTTTTTTGCAGCCTAAGGATGCCTTTTTTCACTTGCATTGAGAGCTCATTTGACCGCATGTTGTGGGTTCACAGCAACAGCTTCCAAATGCGAATGCCACACCTGGAATCAACTCCAGACCTTTTACCTGCTTAATTCTTTTTAAAATGTACTGGGGCGGTGGGGGTCTTTTTAAAATGTACTCGGGCGGCGGGGGTCTTTTTAAAATGTATTAGGGTGGCGGGGGTCTTTTTAAAATGTTTTGTACCCACCCAGTCACCCAACCCACCCAGTCACCCAACCCACCCACTCAGTCACCCATCCCCTCACCCTGTCTCTGTCATCCACCACCTCACCTTGTCCCCCTAACCCTGTCCCCCTCACCCTGTCACCCTTTCACCCTCACACCGTCACACTGTCACCCTCCCACAGTTACCCTCATCCTGTCACACTGTCACCCTCACCCTGTTACACTGTCACCCCGTCTCCCTCATTGTAATACAATAAATAAACTTATGTCAAAAAAGAAAGTTGTTCTTAGTTCTTAATACGAATTTATTCCAAAAAAAATTCTGGGGCGGGGCTAGGTGGCGAGTAGATTTTTTTGTTCGGCGAGTAGATTTTTGGGTGATTTTTCGACCATTGTATATGTATGTATATGTATATATATATATATATATATATATATATATATATATATATATATATATATATATATATATATATATTTTTTTTTTTAAATAATGCTTTTATTACTAGTCCGATTCTAAATTGAGGAGTTATATTATCAAACATTATATATGCCGTCACTTTTTTTTGCTGCATTCCAAAAATGGATAATACACACTATTATGTTTTATTTGCATATAGATAAGAAGCCTTTTAAGCGTGGCCTTGAACTGTATATATTGTAATAGCATGTGGACGTGACAGAAATACCCGTTGTAATTTGCACTTAATAAAGGTAAAAAATTATTGTCAGCACTTTGCACAGCTTTTGCTATTTGTGGATTTTTTTCTCTCGGTTTTGCATATGACCCATTTTCAGTCTACAAATTAAATTTTCACTTTGAAGGTCGATAATATTATATGGAAACCTAACTCTTAGGGGGGCTCATGGTAGTATTTTATTTTGACCTCTTATCAATCAATTCAAATATTGTAGGGGAAGAAAAGGAACATTTTAAAACATGTAACTAATCTATTCTGCTTGCCTGTATAAGGATATGCATTGTGACTAGACATGCAAATGCACTTTATAAATTGTCAAGAGTAACAAGAGAAACAAGGCCAACTTCTAATTAAAACTCTCTGCTCGCTACTGTTTTCTGCTAGAAGAAAAAACGAATGGCGCACAGCCAGGGAGCCAGGTGTGGAGTAAAACGCTTTCTTTTATTGGTGCATCATGCACCAATAAAAGAAAGCGTTTTACTCCACACCTGGCTCCCTGGCTGCGCGCCATTCGTTTTTTCTTCTGGCTGTACCTGGATTCCGTATCCTTCATGGCTGGCACGCCTGCAAATCACCCCTGGAGATGACGTGAGTGGGTTTCACTGGTATTAGACTCTTATAGTTAAGTATTGACTGCTGTCATTTTGTCACTTACAAGTCTAGATTTTCCTACCCACTCCCACTGGTATCTCAAGGGTTAATGATTATTGTTTATTGAATTGGATGGAATCACTCTGGGTTGGAGCACCCTAACCTTTTCACCAAACTGTTTTCTGCTAAACTGGTGTAGTGAAACTTTGTTGATCATCATTTTATAACTTCATCTAAAGCAGTATTGTAGAATGCATCAAAGTTTGGCGTTTCAGTCACCTACAGCAAATATGTTTAATAATGCTGGACATCAAGTAAATGTGTATAAATTAGTCTTTACGTTAATGAGTCTTCAGGTTAATTTATTGAATTCCAAGTTCACGCTTTACAGCGTGAAACGCATAGAGGAGGAGGTGATGTTAGCCTGCTGTTTAGTGTGTGCCATGTATCAATAAAGCTTTTTCATTACCGGAACTACAGTGAACTCTGACTTACTTACTGCCGTGGCGCGATTCATCTTCATCTACCTGCATACTTCCCTTCGGACGCACGCAACGGGAGCAACAGTTAAGGAGAGCCGGGATCCAGGACGGATCAGCAGACAGGGGTAAGCAACGTTCCCCTGAACCTCAACCGCTATCGTGGTCCCCCTGGGCCCTCCGACTATTGTTCCTTACTGTCAGCACACTGACACGTCATGTTGTCAGCTCCTGCAACTGTTTATTAGCCTGAGCGCATGACAGTATTGGTACTCTCTAATTTATTGAACCTTTAGGTTTCTAATGTATAATTCTATAACTTAAAGACAGTGACTATACAACAACAACAACACTGTAAGCAGGGCAATTCTTAAATATTTTGATACAGTATATAAATATTTATATATATAAATATTTTGATATATTGTAAAATGCAACTTCTACAGCTTTACTGTTGATTAAATATGCTGTAATGATCTGTCCAGGGTCCTGAAACTAGTAATTTAGTTCACGCCTGCACACGTTTTCTTCCTGTCCAATTAAAGCAAGTCTCATGCATTATAAACAAGCACTGAGCTTATGTAACATTTCTTTATGCAAGACTTTAACCATTTATTCTGTACAGAAAAAAACCATATATTGGAAAAAAACAGAGAATATTGTAACGCGTAGCTCACCACAAACGAGGCGCGACCGCAGGGCTGAGGTAGGGATTGGTATAGAACGCCAACCACAACCGCGAGGGCGCGTATAGAGTGTAGGATGGGCTTGTAAGCTGGGTCGGGGTTATAGAAGACAGCGCAAATGTGGTACTTGCCGGGTCTAGAAGTGGAGAGTAGCGGATCATTGTGGTACGTAGCCGTGGTCAGGATTGGAGAGAGTAGAGTCGTCGTAAAGCCAAAGCCAGAGTCAGCGCAGGAGAGAGCAGGATCGTCGTATTCCAAAGCCAGAGTCAGCGCAGGAGAGAGCAGGATCGTCGTATTCCAAAGCCAGTGTCAGTGCAGGAGAGAATCACAAAGTCCAAGGTCCAAGGCAGAGTCAGGCAGCAAAGGTAAGAGGCAGGCAAGGCAGGGTTCAGGATTGTAGCGTCACAAACCAAGGTTATGCTCGGCAATTAAAAGAAGTTCAAACAGGGTATATAAAGGACCTCCCACCAATGGGAGGCATCCACGAAGTGATGGCACCTTCACTGATAGGCTGCTGGATCGCGCAGGTGCGCTCTATTGTGCTGCCGATTGAGTGGAGGAGGAGCCATTAGTGACTGCGCGCGCCGCGCGTAACCCGCATATCCGACGGACGACCCGATCGCGCCACGGCACCCGCGTCAAGTGCGGGGGCGGAGACCGGAGGAGGGACCCGAGGAGAGATGGGAGTCCCGTGCGTGACCGCTGTGCCGCGTACCTCAGCAGAGGTGGAGTCAGGAGGCGGAGACCACAGGAAGTCGTGGAGAGCATGAACCGCCCATACATCGCGCGTCATCGGGATTGGGACGGGAACACACCCTGGGAATGGGACCCGCGGAGAAGTACGGAGCCCGCGCACTGTCTGCGCGCCGCGCATGAGAATTGCCGCTGAGATGCCCTCTCGAGTGCCTTTAGATCCTGACGGACAAGTGGGGGTTAAGGGATCTGAACCACCAGAATGGCGGATCCTCACAAATATACAGGGATTTTAAGCTAAAATACAATCTTTGGGCAGCACATGGCTCAACCGAGTCACAAAAGCACACGTGTAACATTGTCTTATAGGACAATATCAAATTTTTGGAGTTAATTGCTGAAGGGGGCTGCAACACTCTGCTGATTAAAAAAGAAATCTTTAATGATTTTCATTGTATTTTTTATGGCTTGATACAATACAATATTGTCTAAGCCACTACTACAGTAGTACACAGATAAAAAGCCTATATACTATGCAGCTTATTCTAAACTGTATGTGCCAAAGCAGGCGATTGGGCTATTTGAAGTCAATGGGGAATTTCGGATAAAATCAACCAGATCGGGTGAGTCAGCACAAATATATAATCAGCCTCTATATATAAATGTATAATTAATACATTACTCCCTCCTTGATGGAACTACACTTGAGATCAGACTCTTTGTCAGCATACACCCTGAGCGCATGACAGCAACACATGGTCTATATATTAATGTAACCCTCCTTGCCCGGCTCTTAAGGAGTTTACATCAGTGAACTATGTAGATGGCTTTGCTCAGTCTGTCATACCTTGTCAGAGTGCTGGGTTGGCGCAGTCTGGGTGTAGCTATGCTGATAGAATAATGATGGGCACTGTAAGAGATGTGTGCAGAGGTACATTAATGGAGACCGATTTGGGTGAAATTAAAACATGGCTTTATTGAGCCTGTTCCTTTAAACACTGTACAGCATTCAAAAACAAAATAAACATAGCAACAAATACCTATCCCTGTGTAAGGACTAACTCACTCCCCTATCTGCAAGACTGGGAGGAAAAGCCCCTTACCAGCCTACCACCCCAAAGTCTCATCAGTACTTAAAGCAGGTGGCCCCTCAGGTCAGAGATGTCCGAGTGTCTTGGTGTGTGCTCAAGAATCTCTCCTCATGTCAGCACAGTTGGGTGTTAAGGAGTCCTCTTTCTCCTGTGTCAGCACTGTTGTGTGCTAAGAAGTCTCTGTAGCAGTTTCTCACAGGAGGCTTTTCTAGAGCTCTGATTTGCCAGGTGGAGTCTGGTTAATTGCCTGGCTGTAATTAACTAGCTCCCTGCTGGATTCCTCAGACTGTTTAGAGGCAGTTTAAACAGGGATAAATCCTGGTTACATGCGCCAGAACTTTTATGATACAATCATGAGCTTTATTAACAGCCGTTGATAATGCTCTTCACACTTAATAAATAATGAATACTTGTTTGTTCTTGTGTAGCGCTGCTAGTTTTACGTAGCGCTTTGTAGAGACATTTTGCAGGCACAGATCCCTGCCCCATGGAGCCTACAACCTATGTTTTTGGTGCTTGGGGCACAGGGAGATAAAGTGACTTACCCAAGGTCACAAGGAATTGAACCAGGTTCCCCTGCTTCAAACTCAGTGCCATGCAGTGTATTTACTCACTGAGCCGCTCAAACATCAAAAGCTCTGCAAAAAGCTGAAAAGTGTGACTTTGTCACACATATTCACAGTTCTGATATATTTACAGTGTTTGTACTATTTGCTTCTTCTCTTGGCTCCCTGGTTTATCTTTGTGTTTCTTAAATCGTCCCGCTTCTGTATAGCGTCTAACATGTTCCATTACTAGCGAGCCCCTTGCGTGCATTGGACGATATTTTATTCCCTCTAATCAATATCATGGGGCTATACACTGGGAAGACTGTGTCTGAATTAGCTATAGACCTTCCTATTAGGCCAATCTAACTATGCTCTAATGTTCCTATATGGGGAACCCCTTTTGGGCATAGGCTTCCTCATATCTGATTAATTGGATTAATCACGACCATTGCTAGGGACGCTATCTGGGTAGTGCAGATTCCCTAACTATAAAACAATAAACAGGGACAGATCAATCCTAATACACATATCTATACATAAAAACACGGAAACATATTTACATTAACAATGATGCTCCGCCAACTGTAACTCTCTGGAACCTAGTTCTAGAACCTTCAGACTTGCTATATACAGTTAGGTCCGGAAATAATAGGACACTGATACAAGTTTTGTTATTTCGGCTGTGTACCAAAACAAATTTAAGTTACAGTTAAATAATGAATATGGGCTTAAAGTGCAGTCTATCATCTTTAATTTGAGGGTATTCACATCCAAATTGGAGGAAGGGTTTAGGAATTACACTGGCGGCACACTTTATTAAAGTGCGGCCAGTTCTGCAAGCCGGGAGATTTCCCGGCTTGCTAGTGGCATCCCCTCGGCGTGCCGCGCGTCACCGATGCGCGGTCACGGGTGCCTGCGCCCCCTGCACGTGCGTCCAGGGCTCCCCGAGGGAGCCCTGGTGTCCCGCGATGTGGGGGACGGCGGCAGGGGGTTCCGGGGGACCCGGCGGACCCGGCAGCGGGAGGAAGAAAGCCCCGATCGGAGGGCGCTCCTCCGCTGCTTCGGCACGCGCCCGGCACCCTCCGGCGCGCGCCAGGTAACTGCTGCGGCCGAGAACGGGCAAATGCTCGAATAAATTCGGCCGCAGCAGTACATCTCTTTAATATGTAGCACCCTCTTTTTCAAGGGACCGAAAGTAATTGGCTCAAAATGCTGTTTCATGGACAGGTGTGGGTTATTCCTTTGTTATTTCATCATCAATTAAGCAGGTAAAAGGTCTCGAGTTGATTCCAGGTGTAGCATTCGCATTTGGAAGCTGTGAACCCACAACATGCGGTCAAAGGAGCTCTCAATGCAAGTGAAACAAGGCATCCTTAGGCTGCAAAAAAATAGAAGATCCATCAGAGAGATATCAGGAACATTAGGAGTGGTCAAATCAACAGTTTGGTACATTCTGAGAAAAAAAGAACGAACTGGTGAGCTCTGCAACACAAAAAGGCCTGGACGTCCACGGAAGACAACAGTGGTGGATGATCGTAGGATCCTTTCCATGGTAAAGAAAAATCCCTTCACAACATCCAGCCAAGTGAAGAACGCTCTCCAGGAGGTATGCATATCATTATCCAAGTCTACCATAAAGGGAAGACTTTACGAGAGCAAATACAGAGGGTTCACCACAAGGTGCAAACCATTCATAAGCCTCAAGAATAGAAAGGCCAGATTAGACTTTGCCAAACAATATCTAAAAAAGCCAGGCCAGTTCTGGAACAGCATTCTTTGGACAGATGGAACTAAGATCAACCTGAATGAGAATGATGGGAAGAAAAAAGTATGGAGAAGGCTTGGAACGGCTCATGATCCGAAGCATACCACATCATCTATAAAACACGGTGGAGGCAGTGTAATGGCATGGGCATGCATGGCTTACAATGGCACTGGGTCACTAGTGTTTATTGATGATGTGACAGAAGACAGAAGCAGCCGGATGAATTCTGAAGTGTATAGGGATATATTGTCTGCTCAGATTCAGCCAAATTCAGCGAAGTTGATTGGACAATGACCCAAAACATACTGCAAAAGCAACCCAGGAGTTTTTTAAGGCAAAGAAGGTGAATATTCTGCAATGGCCGAGTCAATCACCTGATCTCAACCCGATCGAGCATGCATTTCACTTGCTGAAGACAAAACTTAAGGCAGAAAGACCCATGAACAAACAACAACTGAAGACAGTTGCAGTAAAGGCCTGGCAAAGCATCACAAAGGAGGAAACCCAGCGTTTGGTGATGTCCATGCGTTCCAGACTTCAAGCAGTCATTGCCTGCAAAGGATTCTCGACAAAGTATTAAAAATGAACATTTTATTTATGATTGTGTTAATTTGTCCAATTACATTTGAGCCCCTGAAATAAGGGGACTGTGTATGAAAATGGTTGCAATTCCTAAATGTTTCATACAATATTTTTGTTCAAACCCTTGAATTAAAGCTGAAAGTCTGCACTTCTATTGCATCTCGGTTGTTTCATTTCAAATCCATTGCGGTGGCGTACAAAGCCAAAATTCTGAAAATTGTGTCGTGCCCAATTATTTCCGGACCTAACTGTAAGTTTCGGGACTTTAGGAAAAATCAGGGCGACATTTATATTATACAGGAAACCAAAATTATGAAAATTGTGTCAGTATCCAATTATTTCCGGACCTAACTGTATACCCCGATAGTGATTTTACTGGCCACAAAGCATATAGTGGATATGGCAGCTTTTCTGCCAAGTCACTTTATATATCGAGGGGAGAGGGGCGTTACTCTGCGTGAGATTACACAGTTAACGCGTTAGGGCCATTAAACACTTACACTTACTAGTAGTCCCTAGGGGGGCTACACTAAATTGGAGCAGGAATTTGTGTAAGTGCAGTATGTAGACAGGTGATAGAAAAATGTTAGTAGTCTAATGGAATCTAATAAAGAAAAATGCAGAGGGTTGCAGTTACGAAATGAAAATATATCTGGAACAATGTAACAGAGCAGAAAAGAGTGTTGTAATTTTATTTTTTACAATACACCACTTTATTACTAGAAAAGATGTCATTTGGCACAAGATTATTATTGGTAAAAACTGACTGTCAATGAGCAATCTTTCTCAATAAATGATGCACTTTGGTTTTATAAGAAACTGCTGTTGTGTGTCCCACTGTACACATATCCTGCAATCAGAACATAAACATATTTAAGTAATGGCTTTGGAAGGTTAACCCACTTCTCTGCCATTCACACAATACAAGCAATGTAATGTTAGAAATCACAAAGTTAAATTATAATCCCATGGAACAGCTTTGTAAACAAGCCCATTCAGTGCCAGAATATACATAGCAAGGATGTTCCGGTTCCACGGTTATGTTCTTGATATTAGAAAAAAGGGGGAGAAAAAGAAGAAAAAGAAAAAGCGGGAAACGCGTCAGAGTTTTTTAATCCGTGTGTTTGTCCTTTTGGCTAATATGCCCAATAAATAATTGCCCAATAAATAGTTGTTATTTTTTGCCCCAGCCCTTTTGATTTTCCTTTTTTGGCAGTGCTCTACTTTTTTCTATTTTCTCTATCATCGGTATAGCAGCACGCCCCGGTACAACTATCGCAGATCAGCTGTTCATCCAGAGGATTCTCTCTACGACCTGCAGAGTGGATAGGGTTTCCAGCCAGTGTGTAGCCGACTTCCCAGCCCCTTACCTGCACCAGATACTGAATATAGCTGACCGAGACGAAAAGCACAGAGCAGTGGATCGTCCTCCGTCTTCCCACCAGCAACCACCCCCTGTACAGCGGCGGACCGATACATCGCGGAGGATCCACCTGGCACCCGGTAAGGCGGCGGGAGACTCTGCTTGCAGATCTCTACTACCATCAGCTTGTCCTAACATACCGGGTAGCCGTTACCGCATGTCCGAGTGAGGAGGGTTTTTACCCCGTCTGTTACGGGGGGTGTGTACCATCAGCTTGGTTGGAGCATATCCTGGTTCCATACAGGTGAGGTGGGGGTCATCCAGGCTCACACACACCATCGGCACTACCCACGGGACACTCATTGCTTTATTTTTTCACATGTACCGGTTCATCATGGCATTTTATCTAAGTGCATAATTTAGACTTTGCAGTATTTGCAGCATCGACTTGGGGGTTCTCCCCTTTTTTTTCTACATGTTCTTGATATTGTAGCTATCACATGGCCACGACTCGGCCTGTGAAGTCAGAAATATACAGTAGGTGCAAGTCCTAATGTTACATTTACTATCATAACTGAGGAGAGTAGGAATCATTATCAGTGCTAAGCACATGCAAAAATGGTGGGATCCTTAGGCCCTTATCTTTACATTATCTAAAGTGGCTGTTCGCACCGTTTTCAGACAAAAAATCCACGAGCCGTCTCTTTGGACCTCAGTGAATTATCATTGGAATATATACTGTAGCATGACCTCAGTGAATGTTTTAAGTGTCTGTGTGCTGGCCCTTGTGATATTCACTAATATCATAATGGCAATGTAAGGGTTATAGGATAGATTGTCAAACAAACAAACAAACAAACAAACAAACAAACAAACAACAAACAGCATTTACTAAAAGATTTCTACTGTATCATGTTGTGCATTCTAACAGCATTACAATTCATATCAGAATGTATAATCTGTTTAATGTTTAAAAAGGCAATCCTCCTTAAGCAGCACATAAAAAATAATAATAAAAAAAAACCTTTATATATATATATATATATATATATATATATATATATATATATATGTATATATAAAAAGGTTTTTTTTTATTATTTTTTTTATGTGCTGCTTAAGGAGGATTGCCTTTTTAAACATTAAACAGATTATACATTCTGATATGAATTGTAATGCTGTTAGAATGCACAACATAATACAGTAGTTATCTTTTAGTAAATGCTGTTTGTTGTTTGTTTTTTTGTTTGTTTGTTTGACAATCTATCCTATAACCCTTTCATTGCCATTATGATATTAGTGAATATCACAAGGGCCAGCACACAGACACTTAAAACATTCACTGAGGTCATGCTACAGTATATATTGCAATGATAATTCACTGAGGTCGTGCTATAAAGTCCAAAGAGACGGCTCGTGGATTTTTTGTCTGAAAATATATGTATATATATTTGTAGGTTTTAATATATGCAGCCTTTAGTTACCTTTATTGAAAGCAAATTACCTAAGCTGCCAATCGATTGGTTCTCCCAGGATTCACTAAATGGCAGTTTCAATAAATCCTTCAGTCAGTGTAACTCAGCAGCTACAATGTATTCTTAGATTACTACGGTAATATTATCTATTGTTACAGATTGCAGCTCAAACTGTTGGGAATATTGGCAACAAATTATCACACACAGGAAAGTGTTGCAAATATCTTGCACTGCTGGGGAGGTGGCTAAAACCTGCTATAGAAATCAAAGAATGCTCAGTATATTAAAACTCATTAAAAATGGAATTAAGAGTTGAATAATAAAAAAAAAAAAAGCCGTAAGTAAAATCTAATACTACAGGACTGATTTACTGAAGAAGAAAAAAACACACAAGTAGGATATTGCTTGGATTGCTCCCTTAACCTTTTACCGAGGAAAGATACAGCACATGCTCTGTAGGGAAGGAGAACATTAAATGGTCACCCGAAAACCAATACTAGGAAGTTAAAAACCCCAGTTAAAATCTTTAGTTAGAGCATTACAGGGGCATATCAGGTATATTTTCAATTTAACTAAACTAGCAGTGGATAGGAGAGATAAATGTATTTATAAAGGTAATCATAATAAGTATACACACAACATAAGCTCTCCTTAGTTGCCTCACAGGGAGTGCTACATCTTGTAGTGTATTTACTGTGTTGCTCAGTCGCTCTTTCATACATTCCCAGGGTGAAGGACTTCATGCAGGCTGAGCGTGTGAGTGGGATGTTACAAGATGGGTGCCAGGAACTTTTAGTCTTTCCAACATATATGCTTTATTTACATTTGACATCTAACATACTTCTTCATTGGGTGCCTGTGTAGCATCCTCAAATAGTCTCTTTTCTTGTTATGGTGCTCATCAGGCACCCCCTTGTCCCTACCTATTGGATGTAGGTGTGGTTGTGACCTGTTTCTAAAGCAGGTCCCATCATGTACAAAGAAGCCATTGTTTGAGGGACTTCATCTTAAGTAAATGGCACTTTCCCCCTTTTATCTTCTGGGAACCAGCCTCTGTCCCATATCATGGCTCAATCTCTCAGAAGGGCACATTTCCTATCTATCAAAACAGTGACAGTTCCCTCACAACTCTATATTAATTATTCACAGTGAGGCTCCTCTTTCTTCATCTCTCAGATACCTGAGTTCCAGAACCTTCACTCCACTCTATATATATCCACTAGTGATGTCACTATCACCCAGGATACAATGGGCGGGCCCAACATTATGCAGCATCATCCTGCATTACCCTTAACTTAACCCCTTATTTAAACTTGTAGTCCCAGTGGGGGGGGGGGGGGGCGGGAGGTGGGAAGAGAGGGGAGGGGACGGACTATAATATATATATATATATATATTGTGACAAACGGCTTACTCTGGGGCTCCGTCGTTTGTCCGGGACTGTTTAGAACACGGTCTTTTAGGGTAGGTTAAATGATGAGGCGTCACGTACTGTTCCTTTAAACAGGCTATGCCTGGTTTATTCAGTCCCAGGCACTGAGACTGCCACAGTGCATACAACAGAAAACAGATCAAAACAAAAGCTGCTCACCTGAGCGATAACTTAACTTAGATATCCCTGACTCAGGGTTGGAAGTGGCTTTTCCACTTCCAACATCAAAACACGGTACTTTTGCAGTCTTACACAAATGAACAGAAAGATTGAACCTGTTTGGGGAAGAGGCTTCTCCCCTCTGTAGTTCAGCAGCCTTCCAGCCTCCTGGCTCTTGTGGGGAGACCAGAGCAAACAGGAAATCAGTCTTTCATACCTGATTCCTAATTAGCATGACAGGTGACAGAAATCAGGCAGCAGACAAACTCTGGTCTGGATCTCTCATCCCTCAGTTCCAGCGCTTGCCAAACTGTGGGATGGAGTTTATGTATTATAAGGCTGCACTCCCAGGCCAAACAGGATAGAAACTGTCTAGTATCCTGGGAGCCCTATATACGGAATTTATTACCATCCCCTGGTTTCTGTCACATATCCTCCCCCCCAGCTCAGACCTCGAGGGATGAGCGACCATGGATATTAGGGAGTGCATCCTTGACAACCCGTCAGCATTGCCATGTTTGTGCCCTGACCTGTGTTCCACAGAAAATTTAAAGGGTTGTAGGCTTAGGAACCACCTGGTCACTCTAGCATTCTTTTCCCTGTTTTGACACATCCAGGTAAGGGGTGCATGATCTGTGACCAACCGGAATTTTCTCCCCAACAGGTAGTATTTGAGCGTCTCTACAGCCCACTTTATTGCGAGACACTCTTTCTCTACTATGGAGTAATTTTTCTCCTGGGGATTTAGTTTCCTACTTAAATAAAGGATGGGGTGCTCCTCACCTTGAGACTCCTGGGAGAGTACGCCCCCAGCCCTACCTCAGATGCGTCGGTTTGGACTACGAACTCTTTGGAGAAGTCAGGTGTGACCAACACTGGTTGGGCACAGAGAGCTTCTTTCAGGCTTCTAAAGGCCTGTTCGGTTTCGGGGGACCACTTTACCATTAGCGGTCCTCTTGCTTTTGTGAGGTCAGTTAGTGGGGTTGCCTTAGTTGCAAAATTGGGAATAAACCTTCTATAGTACCCAATTAACCACAAAAAGGTCCTTACTTGTTTTTTTGTAACTGGCCTTGGCCAATTTTGTATCGCCTCCACTTTGAGTGTTTGGGGTTTGAGTAAACCTCTGCCAATAGAATATCCCAGATACTTGGCCTCCTCCAGACCAATAGTGCATTTAGCGGGGTTAGCAGTTAGTCCAGCAGACTGGACTGCGTCAAGCACAGCTTGGACCTTTGGAAGGTGGGATTGCCAATCTTCACTATGGATTACCACATCATCCAGGTAGGCGGCAGCATACCGAGCATGTGGTTTTAAAATTTTATCCATCATTCTTTGGAATGTGGCGGGAGCTCCATGTAAGCCAAAAGGCAACACCTTATACTGAAAGAGGCCGTCTGGGGTTGAGAAGGCTGTCTTTTCTTTTGCCCTTTCTGTGAGGGGAACCTGCCAGTACCCTTTTGTTAGGTCTAGGGTTGTGAGATATCGGGCTTTGCCCAGTCTCTCTACAAGTTCATCTACCCTGGGCATAGGATAAGTATCAAATTTTGACACCGCGTTTAGTTTCCGGTAGTCATTACAAAACCTTGTTGTACCATCTGGCTTTGGGACTAAGACTATAGGGCTGTTCCACCCACTTTGGGATTCCTCAATTACACCTAGTTTTAGCATTTTTTTAACCTCTAAACTTATAGCCTTTCTTTTGGCCTCTGGGATTCGGTACGGTTTAAGGTTAACTCGGACCCCCGGTTCAGAGACTAGGTCATGTTCAATTACGCTAGTTCTACCTGGCCGTATAGAGAAGATTTCTTTGTTTCTTTTCACTAAATTCTGAACCTCTCGTTTCTGATGAACAGACAGGGTTTCAGCTATGCTAACCTCTGGGTCAGTTTCTTGATTCTCTGACGGACCTGGGGGTACTAGGGTTAACAAGACTTCTCTATCTTTCCAGGGCTTGAGTAGGTTTATATGGTAAATTTGCTCAGGTTTCCTCCTACCTGGCTGTCTTACCTTATAATTTACTTCTCCCACTCTTTCCAAGACCTCATATGGCCCATGCCATTTAGCAAGGAATTTACTCTCCACGGTGGGAACCAGAACTAGTACCCTATCACCTGGAGAAAAAATTCTGACCCTAGCACCCTTATTATATGTATTCCTCTGTGCTTCTTGAGCTTTCTCCATGTGTTCCCTCACTATGGGTAGGACTGCAGCAATGCGGTCCTGCATCTGGGCAACATGCTCTATTACACTTCTGTAAGGGGTAACCTCATGTTCCCAAGTCTCTTTGGCTATATCCAGTAAGCCCCTTGGGTGTCGGCCATACAATAGTTCAAACGGGGAGAAGCCAGTAGATGATTGGGGAACTTCCCTAATGGCAAATAACAGGTACGGTAACAAACAATCCCAGTTTTTCCCATCTTTATCAACCGCCCGCCGTAACATGCTCTTTAAGGTTTTATTGAACCTTTCCACTAAACCATCTGTTTGTGGATGATAGACTGAGGTTCTGAGATGCTTGATTTTTAGGAGTTTACATAGCTCTTTCGTTACTTGGGACATAAATGGTGTTCCCTGGTCAGATAGAATCTCTTTAGGAATCCCGACCCGGGAAAACAGAACTACTAACTCTTTTGCTATGTTTTTAGCTGAGGTGCTACGTAGGGGAACTGCCTCCGGATATCGGGTGGCATAATCTAATATTACCAATATATGCTGATGTCCCCTAGCAGACTTTATTAGGGGTCCTACTAGATCCATAGCAATCCGGTCAAATGGTACCTCTATTATGGGAAGGGGTACCAATGGGCTGCGGTACGCCTTGAACGGGGCGGTGATCTGACATTCTGGGCATGAGGAACAATAATTCGTAATTTCTGCCAGAACCCCAGGCCAATAGAAGCTTCGGAGAACCTTTTCTTTTGTCTTTTCCACCCCTAGGTGTCCCCCCAATGGATGACTATGTGCGAGGTGTAATACTACGTTACGGAATGTCCGTGGTACCAACAATTGTTTAGTTGTAACTGATTTCCTTTTATCAACCCGATATACTAGGTCGTTCTCTACCTCGAAGTAGGGGTAAGCAAGTGACCTATCTGGTTGGCCAGGAGTACTATTCTGGTCCCGTATATTTCCCCTTGCTACCGCTAATGTGGGGTCCTCCCACTGGGCCTTCTTAAAACTCCCAGGACTGACCTCTATGTCAGCGAGGGTCTTATCCGGTTCTGGGGTGGTAAGTGTCTGCTCAACATCTTGATTTGGGGTATTCCCTACCAAAGTAGTGATGGGGAAGGGAATTTTACAGCACTCCTCCTTTTCCCCCTTCTTATTTGGGCCCTCGTCAACCTCCATTTCTGAAAAAGGGAAAGGATTTGTTTCTTCTAATACTTCATTATGGTCCGCTATTGAACTCTGGGCGCTATTCTGAGCGGGGGACCACATTTTTAGAAAATGGGGAAAGTCGGTCCCTATTAACACATCATGTGCCAGTTTGGGTACAATACCCACCTTGAAATCTAAAGAACCAAACTCTGTTTCAAAAAAACATCAACAGTGGAATATTCATGATTATCCCCATGTATACAACAAATTGCCACTCTTTGTGAACTGTTTCCCTGTTTCTTCTTAATGGGCAAGAGGTATTCGGACACTAGTGTGACCATGCTCCCAGAGTCAAGAAGTGCCCGAACCCTCTTACCATTAACCTTTACAAATGCCCACAGATGGTTATTCAAGGGGTCCTCTGGGCTAGGGCCCATACATTGGGACAACAGCGAATAAGGTTCCACGCTGTTGCATTGCATGGGCTCATCATTTAGTGGGCAGATTTTTGCTGTGTGGCCCCTCTCATGACAATTTACACATTTAGGTACATAGTCTGTGTCCCACTTAGAGCCTTTTCCCGGCTCCCCATGTTGGCTATTGCCCTTAGTGTGCGAACCACTGTTGCTGGTGCTGCGTGAAGGTGGTCGCCGCTCTTCAGCGCCCCTTAACCCCGGTACCCTTTTACCGTCTCTGGAAGAGTCCTGGAACCTCGGGTAGTGGGGTTGCTCCACGACTGTGGGTTGCGGGTGCTCTTCTGCTGCATTGTACCTTTCTACGAGGGCCACAAGCTCATCCGCATTGTGGGGGTCACTCCGACTGACCCAACGGCGTAAGGCAGAGGGAAGTTTCCTCAAGAACTGGTCCATGACCAACCGTTCCACGATGTGGCTGGCTGAGTTGATCTCGGGTTGTAGCCACTTCCGGGCGAGGTGGATGAGGTCATACATCTGGCTTCGGGTGGCTTTATCCATCGTGAAGGACCATTCGTGAAACCTTTGGGCGCGAACAGCCGTGGTTACGCCGAGGCGGGCGAGGATCTCGAACTTCAATTTTGCATAGACGTTAGCTTCGGCTGGCTCTAGATCAAAGTAAGCCTTCTGGGGTTCGCCGCTTAGGAAGGGTGCGATTAGACCAGCCCACTCAGCTTCTGGCCATCCCTCTCTCTGTGCCGTGCATTCAAACGTGAGAAGATAGGCTTCCACATCATCCGAGGGTCCCATCTTCTGAAGGTAGTGGCTTGCCCTGGTCATTTTTGGTACTGGGGCTGCCGCTGCCAGTGGAAGGTTACTGATAGTCCCCCTCAGGATCTCGAGTTCCTGCTGTAAGCCCTGAGCGAACCGCTGTTGCTCCTCTCTCAGCAAGCGGTTTGTCTCTTGCTGGTTTGCATTCGCGTTTTGCAGGGCTTCATTCGTCTGTTGCTGGTTTGCATTCGCCTGTTGCTGGTTGGCATTAATCTCTTGCTGGGCTATTAGCAGCTGTTGATGGGCTGCATTCGTCTGCTGCTGGTTTGCATTAGTTTCTTGCTGGGCTATTAACAGCTGTTGCTGGGTTTCATTCGCGTCTTTCTGGGCAGCGACATTGCGTACCAGCGCACCCACCACGTCTTCCATCTTGTTTGCAGAGGATGAAAAAACTTTTTTTTTTTTTTTTCAAAGTTCTTCAACCCGCAGACCCCCTAGTGTTCTGCCCGCATTCTCCACCATATGTGACAAACGGCTTACTCTGGGGCTCCGTCGTTTGTCCGGGACTGTTTAGAACACGGTCTTTTAGGGTAGGTTAAATGATGAGGCGTCACGTACTGTTCCTTTAAACAGGCTATGCCTGGTTTATTCAGTCCCAGGCACTGAGACTGCCACAGTGCATACAACAGAAAACAGATAAAAACAAAAGCTGCTCACCTGAGCGATAACTTAACTTAGATATCCCTGACTCAGGGTTGGAAGTGGCTTTTCCACTTCCAACATCAAAACACGGTACTTTTGCAGTCTTACACAAATGAACAGAAAGATTGAACCTGTTTGGGGAAGAGGCTTCTCCCCTATGTAGTTCAGCAGCCTTCCAGCCTCCTGGCTCTTGTGGGGAGACCAGAGCAAACAGGAAATCAGTCTTTCATACCTGATTCCTAATTAGCATGACAGGTGACAGAAATCAGGCAGCAGACAAACTCTGGTCTGGATCTCTCATCCCTCAGTTCCAGCGCTTGCCAAACTGTGGGATGGAGTGTATGTATTATAAGGCTGCACTCCCAGGCCAAACAGGATAGAAACTGTCTAGTATCCTGGGAGCCCTATATACGGAATTTATTACCATCCCCTGGTTTCTGTCACAATATATATATATATATATATATATATATATATATATATATATATAACTCTTTAGACTCATAATTGCAATTATAGGGATAGTTATTAACTTGTTATTAGTTATTTACAGTTACTGACACTCCTCTAATTCTGTTTCCCTCTCTTAATGTGCGCTGATGTGCTTCAATAGATCACTGACATGTGAAAGCAGTACAGATTCGGTTGGTGCAGAGATAGGAGAACACTGTCTTGTAACTCAAGGTCAGGAAATCTGATGGGTATGGAGCACTGTGTGTAGACTGTTTTGATCAGGAAAAACAACAGCTTTGAGAGCATGGACTAGAGTGAGCTATTGAAAAATTGGTATAGAGTAACTATTGGGAGTGGTTAATATGTATGGCTAATATAACTGAAAGGACATAGTAAAGAATAGTGTACCCATGTGATGGTCTTACATACATTTGCTTCTTGTGGGTACATTCGCATGCCTCAACCAGGTCTGCAGCCCTGCCTTTCCCTATTATCTCCTAGCATACAATGCTTCCACGGCAGCCAAGGATTCTGGGAAATGACATGCAAATGAGCACTCACAGTGTGTCACTCTTTACTACTTGTCCAATTTAACATGGAACCCTATAAGCTTATGCCTGTTTGCTGTACACTATATGGTTGATTTTTTTGTCACTTTTTTACCCACCATAACTTGTTTTGTGCCTGGTTATGCATTTTCTTGTAACATTTCTCTCATCCCACTGCTATCTGTGCTGTTTAGTGCAGTAACAAAGCTTTATACCTAACCAACACCTATTTGGACTTTTTATCGAGTCTTTAATCACATTGCCTTTTTTGATTAACCTCTATCGGTCTGTGTGTGAAGGCACCTATTTTTTTAACTATTGGGCAAATATTCACCACTGACACTAGCCACCACCATTGCCTTTTTTAAAATCCAAACCAATGCGTCTCTGGTGGCATGACCATCCGGCATTATCACCAGTTCAGGAGGTTTTTAACATTTTTGCTGCCAATGCTTATATAACTGTAGACTCTCTAGTCTCAGGTCAGTGGGACTTTAGTGGGACATCTTTGGAACTGGGCAGTTCGACGGAGGGTGTTGGAAGTCAATCACTGCATGTCTGGCTGAACCAGAGATTTGCGCTGATGATATCAAGGGTAGACATATATGTTGGCCACCAGGCTACTGGATGGTTGGGCAGTGGCGAGAAGAGGAAGATGAAATGGCACCAAGGACTTTTATACAAAAATAAAGTTCTTTAGAGACTTCAACAGTAACAGGAACAAATAGTAACTTCACTGTAAACCAGTAGTCTCACAGCACACAGTAAACCTCACCAAGCAGGGTGGATTCCAGGCAAGATCCCATCTGGGGGGGAGGAGGTAATATCTAGAAGAGTTGGGTGCTACCCAAGAGACGTGTTCCACCAGAGCTTGTACTAGGGTGAACGAAGGACTAATGTTCTTTAGTTTAGGTAAAGAGGACCTTTCTGCTTTAGGAAACCAATCACTCGTGGGTCCCCTGAATCCCTGTCCACATTTTGTCCTTGCTGGTCTCCTGGCCAGCTGTCCTGATCGCTCCTGTCCCTGGATCACATACCAGGATTGTACACAGTGAACTAAAACATAGCTATAGAGGGATGTGGCTATTTATAATGGAACCTAAACAAAGCCCCCTTTGCTAACACTAGCTACAGGGAGGGGAATGCCCAAACTATAATAACATAACCCATTATGGCCAGTATAGTTGGCTATATAAAAAAAGGTTGCTGGCAACAGCATTGTTGGTGAAATAATTAATAAGAGGAATATTGTGCATCATCACTATTTTCCCATAACATTGGTCCCAGCCTTATTATACTGTGAGCAGTACAGGTGACTGCTTTAAAGTCTTTTTATGTATCTCTTAGGAGTCCTCAGGGTAGTTTAATGCCATTTCCACACGAAGATACAGTATTTTACCAAGAAAGACAAATATAAATGCGGTATAGATATAATGTTTAAGAATAGCCAGGGAAGGGATACAGTGATATGTGCTGCTGCAGAACCTTGCCATGCATTATTTGTAAATGAGGATGATCTCCAATCAAACGCATTTTAGATTGTGAAATATTTCTTCAAGGATGAGAACTGAACATATGGTTCCATTTTTATTCTCTTG
Organism: Ascaphus truei; assembly: GCF_040206685.1. Taxonomy (NCBI): domain Eukaryota; kingdom Metazoa; phylum Chordata; class Amphibia; order Anura; family Ascaphidae; genus Ascaphus; species Ascaphus truei. The sequence continues at coordinate 79,163,706 of NC_134485.1, forward strand.
GGGAGTATAGAAGGAACATTTGATCCACCTGGCTTTAATGCCTCCTGGGACCTAGCTTCTGATGACAGTACATTAGGATCTGATGCAGTACATTAATTCTGCATTCCAGATGTACTATATACAAAAAGGGCATTTCCACCCCAAAATTCCTAATATTTTTCTTCAATATTTTTCTAAATAATGAATGCGTGATACCGTGGGTATAAAAGACAATATATAAAACAAAAAGTTACAGAATAGTGTAACTTTCCAAAATGCCCTCCTACTGTTTCTGTACGTTCCTCCTACATACCAATTAGATTGTAAGCTCCTCTGGGCAGGGACTCCTCTTCCTAAATGTTACGTTTGTCTGAAGCACTTATTCCCATGACCTGTTATTTATATCTGTTTATTATTTGTTATTTATATGATTACCACGTGTATTACTACTGTGAAGCGCTATGTACATTAATGGCGCTATACAAATAAAGACATACAATACAATACAATACTGTATTGTTAAATCAGCACCTACATTAGGTATTGAGGGCCCTGCATCAATGAGCCGATACCAGTGCTGAGAGAGCACTCGTGCATTGTCTTAAATGCTTTTACATACCCACCAGCTGGAAGGGAATACATTGATCCGACGTTGCTGGACAGATATATAACAGTTACCACTTAAAATAACCCGTTAAATAACACGTGTGTTATCTCTGCAACCATTGTTTTCAGTAGCTCTACTGTTAAATAATGTGCCAGTGTTAACTAAATGCACTGCATCAAGGCCTGCAATAACATCTGCTACATGTCGATTTTGTTAATTTGTGCTTCCTTTGGGAGCACGGTATAATTGTTACGCCGGTACTGCCCGCAGACCAGACCCGTCCCTTCTACTGAGGTGAGGAACGTATATGGACACGCACCCGCAGCAAAAGGAGCGTGTCCGGAGTGTGGTGATTTTGGCGTTGCCAGGCCAGGTGACGTTTAGCTAGCAATACTTGCCGGTACCGGTGTAGAAGTGCCGTCGTCGTTGCCGTTTTAGCCAAGGTCAGGGATAGGAGAATTCCGGAAGGTCGTTTGTCCAAGCAAGGGGTCGAGAGCCAGAGAAAGACGTCCGCCAAGCCAAGTCGTAACCTGAGTAAATGATAGAGAATGCCAGAATAGTGATCCTAGTGGAAACTATGTCGAGCAATGACTGAATGACAGGACAGGCAATATAAAGCATGGCTGACCAATAGGAAGAGGAGGCAGGCCTGGAGGAGTGCATGGAGCTGTCCTGGATAGGCTGTCCAAAGGAGGATACAGGTGAGTGGTATTTATGCCTGATTGATCCTTGTGTATGTGTTGGGGGCGGAGCCTCACTGCAGGAGCAGTGAATAAATTAAAAGAGTCCTGCGCGTGCTCTGTAACAGAGATGGGCGCGCGCTCGTAAGCGGTAGCAGCCGCATGAGAGAGGGAAGGTCCCGCAGGAGCGCAAGAACGCAGAGGACGGCGGGGAACCCCCAGAGCCGCCGGAGGTAAGTGACGCCAGCGAGGGGCGCGCGCCACGGCAGCAGGGGTTAATGAAGGTGAGGAGGCACCAGGGCGCGGGTGCCGCGATCCCAGAGTCCTCACAGTACCCCCCTTCAGGATCGGCCTCAGGACGATCCTTCCATGGTTTTGATGGAAACTTCTTTCGAAAGCGTTTGAGGAGTCCTGGAGCATGAATATCTTTCAGGGGTACCCATGACCTCTCTTCGGGTCCAAAACCTCTCCAGTGGACCAAGAAGTGGACTTTACCTCTTGAAAGACGGGAATCCAGTAGAGCCTGTATTTCATACTCTTCGTTACCCTGTACCATCACAGGATCTGGTTTAGAAGTGTGGTCCGGAAAGAGGCTACTGGAGATAAAAGGTTTGAGAAGTGAGGTGTGAAAGACATTCGGGATTCTCATGTTTTGAGGAAGTTGGAGTCGAAAAGAAACCGGATTAACCTGCTCCAAAATGGAAAAGGGACCCAGGAACCTAGGAGCCAATTTGAGGGAAGGCGTTTTGAGACGGATGTTCTTGGATGAAAGCCAAACCTTGTCCCCGGGTTTGTATTCGGGTGCCGGACGACGGTGACGATCAGCCTGATTTTTAGATGTCAAGGATGCTTTTTGTAATGCAGATTGTATTCTGGACCAAGAGTCTTGTAGGAGAGCAATATGTTCGTCCACGGCTGGTACCCCAGAGGATTCTTTGGTAATAGGTAGGCGAGCCGGATGGAATCCGTAGTTGATAAAGAAGGGGGTCTCGTGAGTGGACTCATTCCTGGAAGAATTGAATGCGTACTCAGCCCAGGTAAGTAATTCTGCCCAGTCATCCTGAGAATTAGAGACGAAGCACCTTAAGTATTTCTCGAGGGATTGATTAACCCTCTCGGTCTGTCCGTTGGATTGAGGGTGATATCCAGAAGAAAAGGAAGACGAGATACCTAGTCTCTTGGTGAAATTTCTCCAGAACTTGGAGACGAACTGGGAACCCCGATCGGACACTATGGATGTGGGAATCCCATGGATCCGGAAAATCTCTTTGGAAAAAATATCCGCAAGGGCGGGTGAGGAGGGTAATCCTTTCAGAGGGATAAAGTGTGCCATCTTGGAAAATCGATCCACTACCACAAGAATGGTATTCATGCCATTCGACCTAGGCAACTCCACAATAAAATCCATCGAAATGTGGGACCAGGGACGCTCCGGAATAGGTAAAGGTAAGAGAAGACCCTGAGGTTTCTGACGAGGAATCTTGTTACGCGCACATACCGGACAGGCCCGTGTAAATTCCAGAATGGTTTTAACCATATTGGGCCACCAAAAGGTACGACGGATGAGATCCAAGGTTTTCTTGAATCCAGGATGCCCTGCCGAACGGACGGCGTGTCCCCAGTCCAGTATTTCAGGGATAAATTTGGGTTCCACATACAAAGAGTCTTTAGGAACCACAAGACCGGACGGGAGGTTCTCTTGAGACTTGATGATCTTCTCAAGATTCTTGAATGCCACGGCTGCTAAGATTCTTTGTTTAGGAAGGATGGACTCAGTGGATTTCTCTGATCTCTCTTCAGAAGAGTATTGCCGGGAGAGAGCATCCGCCTTGACGTTCTTAGTGCCGGGAATGTATGAGAGAACAAAATTGAATCTAGAGAAAAATAACGCCCAGCGAGCTTGGCGAGGACCTAAGCGACGGGCATTCTCAATGTACAATAAGTTTTTATGGTCCGTAAGAATGGTGAATGGCTCTTTTGACCCCTCCAGAAGATGTCTCCATTCTTGAAGAGCCATTTTGACGGCCAAAAGTTCCCTATTGCCCACGTCATAATTCCTCTCTGCCGATGAAAATCTTTTGGAGAAAAACCCGCAAGGATGAAGTTTATCCTGGGGAGAAAATTTCTGAGACAGAACCGCACCAGCCCCACAATCCGAAGCGTCAACCTCTAGGGTGAATGGAAAATTAGTGTTTGGGTGTCGAAGGATGGGAGCAGAGACAAAAGCTTGTTTCAGTGTTTCGAATGCCGTGAGTGCCTCAGGAGACCAAGCTGAAGGATCTGCACCTTTTTGGGTTAGTGCTGTGATAGGAGCGACAATGGTAGAAAAGTTATGGATAAACTTCCGGTAATAGTTAGAAAAACCTAAAAACCGTTGAATAGATTTGAGGGAATTGAGTTGCGGCCAATCCACGACGGCTTTCAGTTTCTCTGGGTCCATGGCCAAACCTCTGTTGGAGATTATGTATCCGAGAAAGGCAGTGGTGGACTGATGAAAACTGCATTTCTCCATTTTAGCAAACAACCGGTTCTCTCGGAGGCGTGAAAGTACAAACTTCGTGTGAATGATATGATCCTGTAAGTTTTGAGAAAAAATGAGGATATCATCCAGGTAAACAATGACAAAGCGATTGAGGACGTCCCGAAAAATGTCATTGATGAAGTCCTGAAAAACTGCTGGTGCGTTGCACAACCCGAAGGGCATCACAAGATATTCGTAGTGTCCACTACGGGTGTTGAAGGCAGTCTTCCATTCATCGCCCTCACGGATGCGGATGAGGTTGTATGCCCCACGAAGGTCCAGTTTAGTGAAGAGGTTGGCCCCCTGAAGTCTGTCAAAGAGTTCGGAGATGAGTGGGAGTGGATAACGATTCTTCACCGTAATATGGTTCAGACCCCGGTAATCAATGCATGGTCTGAGAGTACCATCCTTCTTTTTGACAAAGAAGAATCCGGCCCCCGCAGGAGAATTGGAATGACGTATAAAGCCCCGTTTGAGATTCTCACGAATATATTCGTCCATAGCTTCTGTCTCGGGCAACGAGAGAGGGTAAGATTTGGCCTTAGGCAAGGTATAACCAGGTACCAGGTCAATTGGACAATCGTAGGAGCGATGAGGGGGTAGGAGCTCAGACTGTGTCTTGCTAAAAACGTCCAAAAATTCTGCGTACGGAGAAGGTAACTCTCTCAGAGAACTGGATGCGTTACCTAATAGGAATGATGATCGCTCGGTAGACACGGAAGATTCCTCTGACCTTGGCCTCCAGTTAATAGGATTAGAAGAAACCCAATCGATAAGTGGATTATGTTTCTGTAACCAGGGCAAGCCGAGCGTAATCGGTGTTCCTGGGGCGTGAATAACGTCAAAGCCCAGAGTCTCTTTGTGCGAATGAGTAGAAAGGGTGATAGGTCCGGTCTCCAAGGAGATATAAGCCGGAGTGAGAGGCTGATTATCGATCCCAACCAAGGCAACGGGAGAGTTCTTTTTGGAAAGTGGAATCTGATTTTGTTCAGAAAAGGTCTGATCCATGAAGTTTCCTCCTGCGCCGGAATCGATAAATGCTGCCGTGGAGGTGCGGAAAGTCGGGCCTGAAAGGGAGACGGGAATGGTCAGTCTTTTGGGAAGTTCCCTTTCGAGAGGGGGACAAGGAGATTTAGCACCCAGCGAGCGCCCCTTCGTACTCACTGGGTTTAGTCGTTTCCCGGAAATGGTGGATTGTTACGTGTACGCTGTTCAGAAGATCCGCAATGATGGCACGACTCTCCAGTAGAGCGAAGTTGAAGTAATGGTGTCCGAGGTTGCTGGACCCCGAGTTGCATCGGCTCTGGGGCCTCCAGCGCCGGCAGCGGAGAGAACACGGGTCTCGGGGTAGCAGAGAACCTGGAAAAGGAAGCACGGAAAGGAGTAGACCGGGAATGCTGACGCTGAGCGCGGCGTACCTGGAGACGCTGATCCATACGATTGGCCAGGGAGATGAGGTCCTCCAGTAGTCCTGGCCTGGGGTGAGAAGCAAGTTCATCCTTCAGGGAATCCGATAGACCTCTCCAGAAGACGGAGACTAAAGCCTCCTGACCCCAATGAGTCTCAGCTGCTATGGTTCTGAATTCCAAGGCGTATTGAGACACAGGCCGACGTCCCTGTGTAAGCTCCAGCAGGGAATCAGAAGCAGTCTCTTGTCGTGCAGGGGTGTCGAAGACCTGTCGGAAATCTCGTCTGAAGGCCGCGTAATCTCGGGTAATATCAGGGCGTAATTCCCAGATCGGGGAGGCCCACGCCAATGCGTTACCTGTGAGAAGACTATATACGTAGGCTACCTTTTTCCGGCCAGTGGTATACAACTGCGGAGCCATCTCGAACTGGATCTCACACTGATTGAGAAAACCACGACAGGCGTGGGGGTCCCCTGCGTAAGGCCTCGGAGCCGGAATCTTCGGAACTGAGGATGAAGTGAAAGTTAAGTCAGACTGCGCCGGCGGCGCAGCCGCAGGTGGTGCCTGTAGAGTACGGTCCTGTACCTGTTGGGAGAGGAGAGTCACTTGATCCGTTAAGGCCTGGATCTGTTGGTACATGGCCGTCATCATAGAGTCCACATCAGTCTGGTCTGCGTCTTGTGGGCTCGACATAATGTTACGCCGGTACTGCCCGCAGACCAGACCCGTCCCTTCTACTGAGGTGAGGAACGTATATGGACACGCACCCGCAGCAAAAGGAGCGTGTCCGGAGTGTGGTGATTTTGGCGTTGCCAGGCCAGGTGACGTTTAGCTAGCAATACTTGCCGGTACCGGTGTAGAAGTGCCGTCGTCGTTGCCGTTTTAGCCAAGGTCAGGGATAGGAGAATTCCGGAAGGTCGTTTGTCCAAGCAAGGGGTCGAGAGCCAGAGAAAGACGTCCGCCAAGCCAAGTCGTAACCTGAGTAAATGAGAGAGAATGCCAGAATAGTGATCCTAGTGGAAACTATGTCGAGCAATGACTGAATGACAGGACAGGCAATATAAAGCATGGCTGACCAATAGGAAGAGGAGGCAGGCCTGGAGGAGTGCATGGAGCTGTCCTGGATAGGCTGTCCAAAGGAGGATACAGGTGAGTGGTATTTATGCCTGATTGATCCTTGTGTATGTGTTGGGGGCGGAGCCTCACTGCAGGAGCAGTGAATAAATTAAAAGAGTCCTGCGCGTGCTCTGTAACAGAGATGGGCGCGCGCTCGTAAGCGGTAGCAGCCGCATGAGAGAGGGAAGGTCCCGCAGGAGCGCGAGAACGCAGAGGACGGCGGGGAACCCCCAGAGCCGCCGGAGGTAAGTGACGCCAGCGAGGGGCGCGCGCCACGGCAGCAGGGGTTAATGAAGGTGAGGAGGCACCAGGGCGCGGGTGCCGCGATCCCAGAGTCCTCACAATAATAATGTCTGTATACCCAAATTATTTCCATACAACCCTCTGATTGGTTACATATAAATTATCTTTAACTATCACAATACAAAAACACCATTAACGCATTGCAAAAATTAGGTTTAAGTACTCTATATTCTACTAAATATGCTGGAATTTAAAGTCTAAAATTACTGCCACTGCTGTAGGAAAAACCTATAGCCCCACCCTATTAGCTACTGTAGCATAGCTGTGTACAATAGCTTAAAGGTTGTCTGTTCAGCCACTGTCTGTACATGGAATTTTAATTGACAAATACTGCCACCTGGTGATATTTCATCTACTAGCATAAATAAAGAGAGGATGCAAATTCTGAAACATTTTTGCCTGGACATATTGTTCAGTACAGAATTACGAGCAGTAAAATTCTGCCGTCACACAGAAAGTGTGGTTGCAATTACTCATGCGCATTCAGCAGTGCCAATAATAATGTTGTTAAGGTAATTACCTTGTATGCTAATTTCCCGACTCAGTCACTGGCTCACAGTGTAATGTTCGCAAAATCACTTTATTTTTCAGTGCCACTTGTAACTGGGTAATAATATTAATAATATATATTTTTTTCTTAGATAGCACAGAGACAATGTACGCAGGACTATACATAGAATTTTGCAGACCCAAAGATCTCTCGCTTCAGGGAGAGAAAGTGACTAGTACGAGATCACAAGGAGAGCTGGGACCTGAACAAGGTGACCCTGCATCCAAGACAGTGTTCTTACAATTAAATTACTTCTAGTATGACAGGGGTTTATATTAGTTCTATGCCTGCACGTCCTTTGCTCCCTCTCATACAATGATTGCTAGCACTTGAATTTACCGCCAGCCGGAGCGCAGGGAAGCCAAATACACCAACACGAACGCGATGACGTCATACATACATATATACACATTTTAAGCTATGGTGGGTAAAAAAGGCGACAAAAAACCTCCACAGTTAGCATATAGCCAATAATGAATATCACTTGTGGGCACATTCACATGTCTTAGGCTATGTCCCCCGTGGATCACCAACTCTCCAAGCATGAGCGTTGGACTGTCCTACAACTTTCCTGCAAGTGCGAGGGGGGTCGTGGCCTGACAGTGACTGGCGCTTGTTGGCTGAGGAGGTCACGTGACCCCACAGCAGGCCTTAAATTCAACTTAATCTGTCTCGACAAGCTCCCAGCGTCCGCGAGCGTACGTGCATGCTCATGGGCGCGCATGCGCCGCGTGAGCATGGCCGGACAGACTTAAATTGATTGTGCTTACTGCGCCGAGCACCAAGAATGGTCAGCGGCTGCGTCCACGCTGCCTGACCGCGTTTGGTGCTTGAGCGGTCAGCACAATCAATTTAAAGTAGTCCGTCCATGCTCACGCAGCGTGCGCGCTTGTGAACATGAATGCACGCTCGCGGGCACTGGGCGCTTCCCAAGACAAATTAAATTGACTTTGAGGCACGCTGAGGGGGTCACATGACTTCCTCAGCCATTCAGCGCCAGTCACTGTTAGGCCACGACCCCCGCTCGCGCTTACCCAAAAAGTTGCCGGACACCCAGCGCTCATGCTTGCAGAGTTGCTGACGTCACCACTCTCAAGCATGAGCGCGGTCCGCGGCACGGGTGACGGAGCCTTAGACATGTCTGCAACCCTGCCTTTCACCATTATCACCTAGCATAGAGTGCTTACACTGCAGCAAGGGATTCTGGGAAATTACATGCAAATGGGAACACTATATGTCACCTTTTGCCTGTGTAACATGGTTAGTCCAGAAAAAAGATTAGTATTAAAAAAGGCGCCAACAGGAAAGGATATAATCACCAACAGGAGGAGACCGATGTGGATTCCAGGCGATGAAGATGTGCTTAAAAAGAATGTAAAAAAACACAAAACATAGTGTAATACTGTATAAACAAACAACATATATGTGAACAATATAATTAAATATATATCAGCTGAGATCAAGGGTGAGATGAAAATGACAACATTTAATAAAATGATTAAAACACTGGACATACAAAACATATGCAATAAAGAAATACAATTTATATAACAATTAATAGGACAATTAATATGGGACCAAATATCAGCTGCACCAGGTGGAGTGCCCACTCACCGGACGAAAGATATATGCAAACGGTGGATATATCTGAGAGTATCCCCTCTCTCTTTCCAGCTCACACTGCTACCGCATCAGGATCAGGGCCAGGGTGATGGTTGCAGCACGCCAGACTGCGTGTGGCTCCCTTGGTACTCGTTCTCCCTCACAGCTGCTGGCAGGTTAGAACAAAGTGGATTTGTGCAGCTCCCACCGCTGCTGCGCCGAGTTGGGGCCAAAGATGTCAGCTACACTGGCGACACACTTTATTCGAGCTCGGCTAGTCCCACGAATTCGGGTATACCCGGGTGTATTGAGGTTTGTGACTGTTTTCTGCCCCAGTGCATTGGGTTATTTTCCAGACAGGGATTGAAGCATTTTATTCCCGCTGGCTGCAATACTGCACAGTATATATATATACTGCATTACAATTCATGAATTTATGCCATCTGGTAGACACGCGAGCATTGCAGCCTATTAAATCCTAATCATTATCATTTAACAGATCAGCCGCCCGTCAGCCAGGCATGAACCCAGGCTGGGAAGGCAAATGCAACGGGGCTTGTCAGAGGTGAGGAGCGGCACATTCCAGGTATCTGCCAGGTACATACTGGGTATTTGCTCGAATAAAGTGTGTCGGTGCAGTACACACGCTGGGCAACGTGGGCCTCTCTCCGCCTTGGCGTTCTCTCCTCGCGGCTGTTGATAAATTTCCTACAGCCGATTCGAGCGGATTTGGTGGTTTAGATGACATACAGCAGATTCGTCACGGCTCTTGCAAGCAACTCAGATGCACTGATTCGGGTCCCAGCAAATTAACCCTACGCGTTTCGAGAGCGAGCTGCTCTCTTCCTCAGGGGTTCTAAAGATGTATCCCATAATGTCCTCTTTTATAGGTGTCCAAATAAGTCCAATTAACACCCTAATTTTATTGTTACACATGCGCAATCAACAATGTGTGGAAATCAATGTCCATTTGTTCACACATGCGCGGTGAATCTCAATAGTGGAAAACAAATGCAAACAAGGTTAAAATAACGATCTCAGCTGAAAATATATATATAAAACTTAATATAATGAGTGCTTTGTAAATGATAGCACTGAAATCAGTGCTAAAGAACTGTGTTGAAAAAATAAAAATAAAAATCTAAACTAAACTGTGTGGTGCATACTATGAATATGTGTATATGTGCTGTAATATGATATAATCTTAAGTGTGAGTGGTATGCGTGTAGGATATAACCATTTATAACCATTTATAAGATATGTAATTAATATTAGTATAAAGAGTGAATATCTATATATCAAATTAAGTGACGTGTTAAAAAACAATAATATAAATAATATAAATAATTCAATGTGTTAGTGATAATATTAAATGTGTCTAAATTTATAAATGTACAATAAAAAAAAAAAGAAATAAGTGTATAATGTATATAAACTCCATAATGGAAAGGAATAAGATTGTTTAATTCACTAATAAATATATATGTGCTTCTAAGGTGATAGTGCTTGCTACAGGTGTAATATGTGACATAATATTTCTAACAATATTTTAAATAATACTTCATTTAAAAATTACATTAAAAAAATTGTATGAAATACAATATTTATACATTGATATTTATCATCTTTATTGCAACCTTTAATATTGGAATAAAGAACAAAAACAGAATGGACAAATATCATCTTGGATTAATTAACCAAAAAGGATTTTAAATCGAAGTCAACGTTGAGGCCTAGTGGGGATAAGGTCTTTAGCTCGTATATCCAATAAGACTCTCGTCTCCCCAGTTGACTCACAGCGTTTCCTCCTCTCCAATTTGGAGTGATAGTTTCAATTGCCGTACATTTCAAACCAGTGGGATCTTGGTTGTGCACTTGTTGAAAATGATGCGATACGTTGTGCGTTATTAACCCTCTCCTGATGTTATATATATGTTCATATATGCGTCTTTGGACAGGTCTAGTAGTCATACCCACATATTGCAGACCACACGGACATTCCAAAAGATATATTACAAATGAACTTTTACAAGTGATGTGTTGTTGAATAATATAATTTTTGGATGTCTTATTAGATGTGTACTTGGATGTTTTTGTACTATATTTGCACGCAGTACACCTTTGGCATGGGAAGTAACCTTTATTTGTGACATTATTACGTAACTTTGTTTGTAAAGATGGGCAGCTGGGAGCTAATTTGCGTCCGATGTTTGGAGCTCTAGTAAATACTATCTGAGGATGTTCTGGCAAAATACCTTCAAGTTCTTTATCTTTTTTGAGGATAGGCCAATATTTTTTTAATATTTTCCTTATATTTGGTGCCATCTGATTGTATTGTGTTATAAAACTAAAATTAGCAGTTTTGTTTTTATCTTTGTTCTTATATTGTAAAAGATTAGATCTTTCCATTGCTGCCACTTCTGTTATCGTTTTGTCAAGATCTTTAGAGGAATACTCTCTATCCAAAATGTATAAATATTGTATTTCATACAATTTTTTAAATGTAATTTTTAAATGAAGTATTATGTAAAATATTGTTAGAAATATTATGTCACATATTACACCTGTAGCAAGCACTATCACCTTAGAAGCACATATATATTTATTAGTGAATTAAACAATCTTATTCCTTTCCATTATGGAGTTTATATACATTATACACTTATTTCTTTTTTTTTTTTATTGTACATTTATAAATTTAGACACATTTAATATTATCACTAACACATTGAATTATTTATATTATTTATATTATTGTTTTTTAACACGTCACTTAATTTGATATATAGATATTCACTCTTTATACTAATATTAATTACATATCTTATAAATGGTTATAAATGGTTATATCCTATACACATACCACTCACACTTAAGATTATATCATATTACAGCACATATACACATATTCATAGTATGCACCACACAGTTTAGTTTAGATTTTTATTTTTATTTTTTCAACACAGTTCTTTAGCACTGATTTCAGTGCTATCATTTACAAAGCACTCATTATATTAAGTTTTATATATATATTTTCAGCTGAGATCGTTATTTTAACCTTGTTTGCATTTGTTTTCCACTATTGAGATTCACTGCGCATGTGTGAACAAATGGACATTGATTTCCACACATTGTTGATTGCGCATGTGTAACAATAAAATTAGGGTGTTAATTGGACTTATTTGGACACCTATAAAAGAGGACATTATGGGATACATCTTTAGAACCCCTGAGGAAGAGAGCAGCTCGCTCTCGAAACGCGTAGGGTTAGTTTGCTGGGACCCGTATCAGTGCATCTGAGTTGCTTGCAAGAGCCGTGACGAATCTGCTGTTTGTCATCTAAACCACCAAATCCGCTCGAATCTGCTGTAGGAAATTTATCAACAGCCGCGAGGAGAGAACGCCAAGGCGGAGAGAGGCCCACGCTGCCCAGCGTGTGTAGCTGACATCTTTGGCCCCAACTCGGCGCAGCAGCGGTGGGAGCTGCACAAATCCACTGTGTTCTAACCTGCCAGCAGCTGTGAGCGAGAACGAGTGCCAAGGGAGCCACACGCAGTCTGGCGTGCTGCAACCATCACCCTGGCCCTGATCCTGATGCGGTAGCAGTGTGAGCTGGAAAGAGAGAGGGGATACTCTCAGATATATCCACCGTTTGCATATATCTTTCGTCCGGTGAGTGGGCACTCCACCTGGTGCAGCTGATATTTGGTCCCATATTAATTGTCCTATTAATTGTTATATAAATTGTATTTCTTTATTGCATATGTTTTGTATGTCCAGTGTTTTAATCATTTTATTAAATGTTGTCATTTTCATCTCACCCTTGATCTCAGCTGATATATATTTAATTATATTGTTCACATATATGTTGTTTGTTTATACAGTATTACACTATGTTTTGTGTTTTTTTACATTCTTTTTAAGCACATCTTCATCGCCTGGAATCCACATCGGTCTCCTCCTGTTGGTGATTATATCCTTTCCTGTTGGCGCCTTTTTTAATACTAATCTTTTTTCTCTACTTTGTTATCTGACCAGGGGGTCAGTTTTAGTATTTAGGCAGCCCCCTAATTTAGGGATTGATTATTTATATAGTTAGCGCTACCTAATCTGTGTTTGCACATGGTTAGTCCAGACTACCTCTCTTTCCACTGTCACATAAGTCCTTAGAAGTCTAGGCTGTGACAGGTTATTCAGTGGGCAGTGACACCCCCCTCATGCTACTCTCTGAGTGACAGAAGTGGTGGTGACTCATGGTCTCTGAACAGCCTATCAGGGTACCGACTTTGAGCCCTCCCCTTTTGGCTGTTCAGAGAGGAAGCAAATTATAGAGAGTCTGCTTCCATTCCTACTAGTGGAAGTGTGTGCCCTCTCCTCCCGGCTGGGAGGGAGAGAGGCCAACCAGTCCCCCAGGGGCTGGATGATCAAGAAAGATCCAGGGCTCCACATTGAAAGAGTGTAGCACCATCCAGAGGCAGACAACCGGGAGATTGGAGTTTCCACCATCCGAGTACCCGGGAAGCGACTGAGAAGGACCCTTCAGCGGAGCAGTTTCCCTCGCAGTGCCTGCACATCAAAGGTGGCGGTCTGGCTGAGAGTGAAGACCTCATCATACTCAGAATTCACAGATCCAGTCCACTGAGACCATTGTGTCTAAATTGCCCGTGTCCTATTTGAATCTTGTGAGTAGGCAACACTCATGAGCCAAGATAAAAAATCACTTTAATTCACCCAGTATCAAACTGTCTGCACTTAGTTTGTGTTTTTCTATATTCTTTTCTCCCATGCTCCCCCTGGATCACGCACGGACTTGTTCAACCTGAGGGACCAGTGGAACCAGTCCCTAACCAGCTGGGTCGAGCAGGGTTTTTTTATACAATATATATTTTTTATACACTTTGTTATTATATATATTCACGTATTGAACACGCATGTACATGAGTTTGTTATATTTCTGCATCAATTGATTTAATAATATCCACTGTATATTGATAGTGGACACTAGTAGAGTTAGCGCTTTATATTCTACTACATCGCAGACACCTCCGCTCTCCTGGACCCTCACAGGTATGGCCGCACCACTGACACCTGTAACACAGCGACATCTTCCAGAGAGAGAGAGGGGGGGGGGGGGGGGGTTACACCTGATTTTTTTTTACATGTTGCTTATAAGGGTTTCATGTAAAAATGGATTTCAGGCAAAAGGCGACACAGTCTTTCCATTTGCATGTCTTTTCCCAGAATCCCTTGCTGCAGTGGAAGCACTGTATGCTAGGTGATAATGGTGAAAGGCAGGGTTGCAGACCTGTCTAAGACATGTGAATGTGCTCACAAGTGATATTCTTCATTGGATGGATATATATACACTTAGTTAAGTTATGGTGGGTAAAAAAAGTGACAAAAACCCTCCACTGCAAAGCATATAGCAAATGGAAATATTACTGTATGCTCATTTGCATGTCTTAGACAGGTCTGCAACCCCGCCTTTCACCATTATCACCCAGCACAGCACTTCCACTGCAGCATGGGATTCTGGGAAATGATATGCACATGAGCACACAGTGCCACTTTTTGCTTCAAAACCATTTTTAACATGGTTCCCTATAGGCTTAAGCTTGCTGCATGGTCACAGCTTTGAGCACAGCCAGTATGTAAACCCCATCCTCATTGCTTCATTTTTGCATAGCCGGTATAACCAACCCCACACTGATGAGACCCATCAAGGTCGAAACAACTGTCTGTGGGTGGGTTTACTGGCTATGCATCTTAACCCTGGCTGTGCTGAAAGCTGTGACCATGCAGCAAGCTTAAGCCTATAGGTAACCATGTTAAAAATGGTTTTGAAGCAAAAGGTGGCACTGTATGCTCATTTGCATGCCATTTCCCAGAATCCATTGCTGCAGTGTGCTGGGTGATAATGGTGAAAGGCGGGGTTGCAGACCTGTCTAAGACATGCAAATGAGCATACAGTAATATTTCCATTTGCTATATATATATATATATATATTTATATCATATTAATTGACACTAATATTAGTATTTATTCTGCTTCAGATATGGTTGCATGACTGACTTACAGTAAATATTCTAAATTCCCCCACAATGTCTCATGATTTATGTATCCTTAAATCAGTGTGGTTAAACTGTTCTTCTATAAGCCATAAAAGGAACACTGCAATAACTTAAGCTAATGCATATGTATGAGTACATGTTGCAAGCAACACCTACTGTAGTTAAGTGAAAAATATATTTTGCTTATGCCGTGCAACAAACTACAGGAACCTAAGCGGTAAAGACACTTAATTTGCATTTATTACTCAAAATGCATGCCATTTTACATCATATGCTTTGGTAATTCTGTACATTATGGAAATAATCTGTAATAGAATCCTATTTTTTCACGCTGTATGTGACTGTAATCATAATAAGGCCAATGATTAAAGCTACAGACCAAGCAATATCCTTTACAGTATGTGATACAGGAAATGTAAGCAAACCCAAATTATATTAAAATAATAAATAGTTGAAAAATGATTCAAAAATAATTAATATCACCAAGAGGAGATGCTGCTGGTGTGAGGAATTTCTCAATCCCTCAAGGTTGCATCTGGAGGAGTGCACAAAGCGCAAAAACTCCTCTCACAGGTAAAGATGTGTGTTCACAGGAATCAGGTCTCAGTAAAAGCAGCATACGTTAAAAAGAAAAGAGAAGAAAAAATAGTGCAACACAGTTTTAATACATAAACAAAACTAGAGCAAGGAGCTCCAGTTCACTCACATGCTCCAGGATATAAAAAGTAGTTTAACCACTCTGGGTTCAGGAACGACGCAGCTTTGCTTGGCTCTGCTTAAATCTGCTGAATAGAGTCCTTCTCGTGTCTCTAACTCCCGCACTCTGGCGGCGTCAGACATCACGGACCTTCTCCTTCCGTCCTTCACTGGTAGGGGAGGGGTTACCTGGCTGGGTAGTCAGCGTCAGCGCGAGATTTGGATCTCTCAGCGAGGAGACAGCTATCGGCAAGGCAGAGGCTCCAAACTGCTACACAGGTCACAGCGCAAGTGATATCCCTACGCGTTTCATCCGAATGACCGGACTTCTTCAGGGGTGTAAGGTGTAAGGGGTGTTTTACACCCCTGAAGAAGTCCGGTCATTCGGATGAAATTGGATTTGAGCACCCTTGGCATAGGAGTTTGTGTTATAGCTATCCTTGTTAGCCCCCCTCCATCAGTATAAATCAATTATCAATAAATCTTGAGATACAACTTCCTCTCAGAGTGCCTCCTACGTTGACTGTGACATGACTGAGGGTAGCACTCCATTCCAGTGACCTTGACGTGATCTATAAAGTGCGCCAGCGGTGACGTCATCCGGCTGCGACGGGACCAGCTGGTCTGGAATCGGACGCGGTGGCGGGTGCAATGTCGGTGTCTGGAGTGCGGCCAACGTTCGCAGCAGCCTGCATTGAGATTGAACTTTGTTCCTAAGAGCTGTAATACTTCAGCCCTCTTGTGAGTAGGGTTCTGATTTTACTCCTCCGCATTTGCAATTATATAAGTGGTGTCTATCCTTTTGGCAATACAGTGCCATTTTATATTTTATTAAATACTTCCAGATTTTGAGCCACTTGTCTATTTGAGTGTCATAGAAATTGAGTGTGTTTGTATTTGTCTATTTGTGTATTATAGAGTCCAGTATGGTTGTATCTGTATGTGAGTGTTACGTCCACATTTATTACATTTATATTCATTTTTCTTTAGTGAGGGTAGTTTGTGAGTTGTGAGTGTCTGTTTTGATATACACATTTAGGTGTGTATATATTTATTGTTTCTTATTATTTCAGATTTTATTTCATTATTAGTTGTTTGTTTGTATTTGCTATGATGCAGTTCCAGTTTATCAGTGTTGCACTATGATGTTTTTTTATGTTTGTTTCCACATGGTTTGAGTCATCTATCAAGACTGCTCCGGGCAGATTGGACTTTTATAGGATTGGACTTCTATTTGGTCAGGATTCACATATTGGTGATTTTTGTATTTTTGTATTAGGCGCCGGATTGTATTGTTTTTTTTATTTTCGATAGTAACTTACCAAACTTGTTCGGGAAGTGCTTTTTCTCGAGCGGTCTCGGTCCTGCTCAAACATAACGAGCTGAAAAAAGCAAAATAGCGCCACTTTTATAAGATCACGCTATTCTAGTAACCCCGATAATCTCACCAGGGCTCTGAAATAGCGAGTTTATCACAGATCTCATCTCACCACCCCAAGGGTGGCGAGATGGGATTTGAGAGCAGGACTTAGACAAAAAAAATGTGCAGTATTTTTCCTGCATCGGATTGAAGCCGGGAGTCTCCGGAGCTGATACCCATCAATCCAATGCAATAAAAATACATTTACAGGCAGCCTCATTACCTTAGTGGTTAACCGCTAAGGTAATGAAGGGGTTAAATACTAGTGCCTGGTTTATTGTGGGTATCGGGGTGGGTGAGAGTGGTATTTGACCCACAGTGGGTGTTTATGCCTTGCGGGAGAGCAGCGGGAGGGGTTAACCCCTTCATTACCTTAGTGGTAATTACCGCTATGGTAATGAATGGGTTAACCCCTCCCGCCACTCAACTGGTAGGCATAAACACTCACCATGGGCCAAATACCACCTTCCCCCACCCCTGCTACCCACAATAGACATTAAAACATAATACAAACACCAATACTAGCTAATACACCCATTCATTGCCAGTGTGGCTACCTGTGCCCTCAATGGGAGCAAAGATAACCCCAATGACAATGAATGGGCACCCCCTCAACCCCCAACAACCCCCTGCCCCATAACACAGTAATGGGCAAAATTACTATTTTCCGGATCTGGATAATAGCTCATTTGCCCATTAAAAAAAAAAAACATTATACAGTAGCATAAAGTAAATAAAAGTTCTACTTACCCCTGCCAGGATAAAGGCAATCTCATTACCGTCCTCCGCGTCCATTTCCTCCGTGGGCTAGCAACAGTACAATAAAAAACAAACTAATGACCACTAACCCCTTAATCACTGTAGCGGTTAGTAACCGCCATACTAATTAAGGGGTTAACCCCCCTCCACCTCTACACACCCGGGTGGCCTAACCACCCTCCCCAGGGCAACTACCCCCACCTTCTACCCATTGATTGACACAGTGGTACATCATGCCCATATAATATGGGCATGATTTACCACTCTGGCAGTCAATGGACAACCTAAAAATAAAACCAGCATCAAAGAGACACAACAATTAAAAAGAAATCAGCAAAAAGACACAACTATTAATAAAACCAGCACCAAAAATACACAACAATAAAAAAAAACAATGACCAAAAATACAAAGCAATTAAAATAAAATCATCAAAAAAACACAATTAAACAAACCAATCACAAAAAAACGCAAAACAAACCAAGCAACAAAAAATACAATTAAAAAAGTAACAAAAATACACAATAAAAAAATAAGCACCAAAAATACACAATAAAAAAACGTAACAAAAACACACAATAAAAAAACAAGCACCAAAAATACACACTAAAAAAACCAAAACAATAAAATAAAAACAAGCATTTTCCAAAAAAATAATTGATGTCACATCCTTTTTTTTTTTTTTTAAATGGCTGCCATCACATGGTACTGCAACTGGATTTTTGCACTGAGCACAATCTTTGTGCATGATATCTGCCCTGGTCACAGCAACTTTGAAATGGCAGCTGCATTATTTTCTAAAGTAAGCTTCAGCCCTTAACTCCTTACTGCCAGAGGGGTCCTAAAAATAAGCAGCATGTAATATATATTCATTCATATATGTTATTGTGTTAATTGGCGTTAGTCTTTTGAGCCTACAGTATATTTGCTCATTTGTATTATACAGTTTACAAATGTAATTTCATCATAGTACACTAATACAATCTTATCATTCATTTTTATGTGTATAAGAAGATACATATTTTATACTTACTGTATATCATGCAAAGCATACATGTTACAATTTACAGCATTAATTTATATATAATATATAATACAAAGAACTACACCAGACATGAAAGTAAACATACAGAGATAGGAATTTGAGCCCTGAAAATAAGTCCTAATTGGACTTGAAAAAGATGAGCCCATCACCTGTTTTATGTGCAATATGAGGGATTAATGATATGGCTTTTTATATTTGAGCTGTTCGATCTGCTCTGCATGTTCTTTCCTCCTAATTATATGGCAGAAGGTGCTACATATTTATTGCACTGAACCTTATCACCTTTCTGCTGCTGCATCATATTACCTGTATTTATTACTCAAATGTCAGGTTATTCTGATGAGCTGTAGGGCTCTAAGGCAGCTGAGAAGATGGATTGATGAAAATGTGGTCAAGATTAGAGTCAAGATACAGTGACCTATTGCAGAAAGTGAAATTATAAAGTGCACAGGGTCTCTGTCCTGCATTATATGGGTAATGAATTAGTGCACATCACTATGCCTTTCAAACTGATGCATTAGATCTGACCTTGGTGCCTTTTACCCAGGAAGTAGCTTTCTCCCTTGCCTTGGGCACATCCTGCAGCCTACACAGGATTAATTCACTTTTGCACACAAATGCTAAAATATATTTTAGAAGCTCTTCCAACTATGGGTCTATGTATCAAGGCAATTTTGGAGCAAAGTCTGGGCATTTTCACTCTGCATCTATGTATCAAAGCATTTTGCTCCTGTAACCCCCTTGTGGGGTTTACTAGAAGTAGTGCCAGGGGTTAAAAAAATAGGAGATGCGAGCCCTGCCCAGTAGTGACACAGAGATGATGTGTCATAAGGGATATATAAAGCAGAGAGGCTGCTGGGATGTTCAAGTTTCTGCATGAGAGGAGAGGTGGGACCTCGGGGAGTAGAGGTAGGACATGTGCCTCCTAGGGTTGACAGGTGTCCGGTATTGAAGTGGACAGCCCGGTATTTGGCTACTCTGTCCAGTAAAAAAAATGAGAGATAATACTGGACATGTATGTGTGCGGGGGGGGGCAGGGGGGGGACGACATGTATGTGTCCGGTATTACCACTCTGGACGTAGTAACCAATTGTGGGATTTCCCCTGAGAAGGGATAGAGCAGGGCTGCTACTAGGGGGCTGAGCAGCTCCTCCATCCTGATTGGCTGCTGCTGTGTAATACAGCTAATCAGGAGGAGGTGGAAGGAGCCTGGGGGTGGGGCCAAAGAGTGGAGGAAATGCATGGAGCAGAGAGAGGTGAGACTGTGTGTCCTGCCGGTGTCCTGTGTGTATTTGTTCTGTTTTGTCCTGGTGTGTACTTGTACTGTTTTGTGTGTGTATGTTTTCTCTGGCTGTCCTGTGGGGGTGATAATCACAGGGAGCAGGGATGAAAGGAGGAAGAGGGGGGGAGAGGATGAAGGGAGGGGGGTGAGAGGATGAAGGGAGGGGGGTGAGAGGATGAAGGGAGGGGGGTGAGAGAGGATGAAGGGAGGGGGGTGAGAGGATGAATGGAGGGAGGGTGAGAGGATGAAGGGAGGGGGGTGAGAGGATGAAGGGAGGGGGTGAGAGGATGAAGGGAGGGAGGGTGAGAGGATGAAGGGAGGGTGAGAGGATGAAGGGAGGGGGGTTGAGAGAGGATGAAGGTAGGGGGGTTGAGAGAGGATGAAGGGAGGGGTTTGAGAGAGGATGAAGGGAGGGAGGATGAAGGGAGGGAGGGTGAGAGGTTAAAGGGAGGGGGGATGAGAGAGGTTAAAGGGAGGGTGGTGAGAGAGGATGAAGGGAGGGGGGTGAGAGGTTGAGGGGAGAGAGAGGATGAGGAAGGGTGCAACAATCTTGGAATTATGGGAGGAGAATTAAGATTAGTATTGCTCGCCATGTATAGTATGACTGCAGGTCCGTTATTTATAAATGATCTGTGTCATGGAACAAGAATCACATTCCTGCCCGACCCCCCTTCTGCTTGTGAGCTCCTTAAGTTCAGCTGCAGGCATTGGCAGAGGGGACAGTTGCGGAGACATTTCCCAAAAGGATTTACAAGGACAAAAGATACTGTTCTTCGTCATGTCCAGGGAGAAAACAACCTCCCGATGGCAGTCAACAAAGAAACACAAAAGCATTTCACCAAACTACGCGGAGATGTTCTCGTGCAAGAGAAATGTACCGATGAACTATGGTGCACAGCGTTCCAGACAACAAGGAACGATGACAAACAAACACCATCAAGGGAAGATAGAGGATTCCCGAAGTTAACAGTCAAGGAGCTCTCTAAAGACGGACTAAGCAGTCGGGTGACCCTGCTACCATTCCGTTCACCAAGGAGGCGCTTCCCAAACAATGGAGAACATGCCATCTCTAGGTTCACCTCGCACCCCTGCGGCCTACAAAGGGAACCAGAGACCAACAACAACTTTGTGGTCTTCATTCAGAAGATATTCTTTACCGGCCACGCAAAGTCAGCACGTCTAATGGAGGAAGGCGAAGAATGGCGGTACCTCCAATCACCTGGGGCCTACCACCCTCAGGAACCCGATCAAATCCGGGTAATGTTCAACCCCAGCGCTCAGTTTCAGGGAGTCTCCCTGAACGACGCCCCCTTTATTGGATTACATTCGACAACCAGTTTTCCAGGGACAGTAATCCGCTCCCACAAGGAGCCAAAAGCCCTCTCCTTCTGCCAAACGCCAGGTGATAGAGCAACAGGCTGCCACGGCTGGTATACCTACAAGGGGATACAAACTGTGGGTGAAACTACAGAGACAAAAGGACTGCTCTCTTACAAGACTAAAAGGAAACAGTGCCAGAGACTTTTATACAAAGACATTGTGGTGCAACCAGCAAACCTGGAGCTGTGCATCCACCCTGCATCCTTTGCCAAAGAACCTTGGCCAAGGGACCTTGATACCAGTGATACCGGCCGGTGTCACATCGCTATGTGGACATGGACTCTTGCATTGTTTGAGAATGTGATGTTATCTTTGTTATGCATTGCACATATGTTCCACATATTCCAGTTATATAGTGGTATCTCCAGATACCAGACGGGGAGTGTCATGGAACAAGAATCACATTCCTGCCCGACCCCCCTTCTGCTTGTCAGCTCCTTAAGTTCAGCTGCAGGCATTGGCTCCACATACACACACTGTGCCTGTGTAACATGCAACAATGTTGCATTTCTTGCCTCTGAGCACGTAATCAGTGAACTGCTACTGCAGCTTCTCCAGTCCTCCCAGTTAATGGACTTTCCCATGTTCTCCCCTGTCTTTTGCTGACAGTTAGTGCAGTCCCACTCAACCTTTAGTGTGACCCCTGCCCCTCACTTCCTTTTCCACCCTAGATTACAGTGAGTACAGACCTGTCTGCATCCACCCCTGGTAAGGCCTTTCTCTCTTACCATAGTCTAACCCCATAGAAGCATCCCACATAGAGAAGCACTCTCTGCCTACACTACACCCACAAGTTCCTGTGTTTTCTAATCCAGCAATAAAATTAAGAAAGACATTAAGGACTTGTCATGCTTTGGAAGAGGGAGGACATGAGTTGAGCTTACTGGAATCATTCATACATCATTCGTGACCCTGGTTCCAGGAAAATCTGGCCATTATGTAATTTGTTCTAAATTTCACTCCAAGCATGCACCAATTTTCATCAATTTGAACTTTCATATTCTATTTCCTAAAAAATCCTCGGAAGGGCACTCCCTCCCAAGACTCCTCCCCAGATTTTTTATGAAAGAGAATATAAATTGGTGCAAATTGGTGAACACTTGGAGTGACATTTAGAAAAACAAAAACAGTCCGGTCATTTATAAATAACATTCTTCTGCGCATGAGATTATCTGCAGGGGGCTTTAGCTATAGCAAAATGACATGACTCCCAGAACGCCAGAACCAAGGTAAGGGGGGTTTGAGGAGGCAAGTGGAGAGGGGGACAGCCGGTATGGGGGCGCAGGAGAAAAAGATTGCGCTCCCCTGCTCTCTTTCATCACCCCTCATTTCTCTCCATCCCTCCTCGTCATCATCATCTTCTATACCCCTCCTTCTCATCATCTCCTATACCCCTCCTTCTCATCATCTCCTCTCCACCTCCTCATTTCTTCTCCTCCTCATCATCATCTCTACTCCCTCCTCCCCACCATCTTATCTCTCCTCCCAATCGCTCTCTCCTCACTCCCATATATACACACAAACACTACACCATATACACACACATACCAAACATGCCACATTAGTTAACACACACATACCATATACAGTACAAATACACATTTATATTCAACATATAAAACCCCACGCTAAATATACAACATATACATGCACATAATACATGGAACACATGCATTACAAATATACACATTCCAACACACAATTATAAACACACACTTACCAACACAGACATACACACACACATACACACACACACACACACACACTTACCATCACAGACAACCCGCACCTTACCAACAGACATGGAACTGGGAGATGCAGGGGGGGGAGCAGCTATGGAGTGCTCAACAGCTCCAACTGCTGCCCGGAAGTGGTTAAGCAGGAAGAAAGCCCAACTCTCCTCCTCCCTCCAGCTGTTCTGTGATCAGCTCCGCACTCCTCCGCTCTCCTCCTACCAGCCCAAGCCTGTCTCTATCCGAAGAGAACAAT
The DNA here is from genome assembly GCF_040206685.1 of Ascaphus truei. Lineage (NCBI taxonomy): Eukaryota > Metazoa > Chordata > Amphibia > Anura > Ascaphidae > Ascaphus > Ascaphus truei. The sequence goes on from NC_134485.1 coordinate 79,187,114, forward strand.
GAGTAGCAAAGCTGCACACCAATGAAATATAATATAATATACTTGCAACAACCGGTGCTCCTGGTTCAGGGAATACTGCCTGTTGATCCTGAAATAGTTAATAGAATAGATGATCCAGGGCATAATGCGGATTTTCAAAAAGATTTAATTTATCAAAATAGCCCCAAATACAGTGGTTATTTGGAGCTATTTTGATAAATGAAATCTTTTTGAAAATCCGCATTGTGCCCTGGATGACCTGAAATGACTGTGGTTCGACTCCAGAGACCCCCTGCTTCCATAGTGTGTTCTAAAACTTTAAATAAACTAAAAGCAAAGCTTCATTACCACAGTGGCTAACCGCTAAGGTAATGAAGGGGTTAAACCATCCCGATATACCCCCGGGTCGCCTGCCCACTCACCCACCTCTAGACTAATGTCCAATATCCCTATTAGCCAAATATGGCTAATAGTGGTTGGAGGCATTAACCAAAATAAAATACACATACAGTAATTACCAAGTTAAAAAAAATACATTTGAAACATAAAACCATTGATTGTCACTTTGGATAGCTAGTCCCCCTCAATATCCACATTGCCAATCAATATTGAGTTGTAATTAAAAAAAAATAGATTAACAATTAAAATACATTAAACTCCCCCTCCCTTCATTACCTTAGTGGCTAACCACTAAGGTAATCAAGGGGTTAACCCCCCCCACCCCCTGCTACCCTCCGGGATGCCTAACTATTGTACTGTAGTTGCCCTGGGGCAACAATCTCCATCACTCACTCCCCCTACCCCCAACAAAACATATATAATTGTGCACGTTTCCAAAACTAATATGACTATAACTTCATGCCCCCCAGCGAAAAGTACAATGTAAAAGAACCAATACCAATTCATCTATGAATAAACCAGACAGCAGATGTCACTGTATGAATACAAATCAATTCCTGTGTCTCGCAAGCCTTAATCTATTTTACATACAAATGAAAAGAGCAGAGACAAAGTACGTAATAATAATAATAATATCAAAACAAAATGGGTGTCAACTACTTGATATCTCTTTAGCAACATCTTCCACGAATGTACCATGGACTACCATCTGGAGTGTGTGGGTGGGTGGGGGCGTGTTTAGGTTTTGTTGATTGAAAAGGAAAGATGCAGCAGGCATTGTGGGAGGCTCTGTTTGTGTGGGGGAGCCTAACATAAGTATATATCTGTAACTGCTGTTGAACTGTCAAACGCAAGCAGATATACTATATTTTAAAGTTTGGTGTTTCATGGAGCAGGATGCACATTTACTCTTTCACTTCAAGGTAACTTTAGCAGGACTGCACTGATAGCGACAATAACGTTATCATTACACCATTCATACTAATCCGATCTGTACAATCAGGTCATTGTAGAGAAATTCAAAACGTAGAAGGAGTGTTTGGCTAACTGACCTCAATGTTGCTACTGGTAATTGTGGATCATACAACATTGCTACTGTGCCGTTCTTTCAAAGTCATTGTAGGCAGTAGAAGACAGTTTTCTGCTAATTAATTCTGCGCTTGTCATCTTTATTAGTAAATCAGTTAGCTATACCACTGACACAGGCCCACTTAACTTTTGGAAGCTTAGCTGTCACTAGGGGTGCAATTACTTAGCTTCTGACATTTCATTTGAAAGTATTTAATGTGAGGGAAAGGACAGTGGTTTTTATGAAATAGCCTCCCAACAGAGATCCTAGAGGCTAATACAGTAAGGCAATTTAAAACATCTTGGGACAGCCGTAAGGCTATCTTAAAGATGAAAAAAAAGAGCAAAGGATCAAATAAAGTTTGAGATTTTGCAATAAAGAGGAAAATGGGCAGAATAGGTGGGCCAAGTGATTTGCAGCTGGTGAAAAAGATATGACATTTCTCCCAAAACTGGCAACGCCAGCTATATTACGTAAAAAGCCCTTAGGTAGCATCTTTCTTTTTTTTTAAAAGATCTTGGGGAATGTTGGCAAATATTTTTGAATGTCACTAATATTTGCATACAGCAAATAAAAATACTACTTGTGGGTACATTTGCATGGCTCGGGCAGGTCTGCAAACCTGTTTTTGCCATTTTTTTGTCACGGCACAGGAGGGAACTTGTCAGAAGTGGATTGATTGGGCAAGGCCGGGTGGGATGTTTGCCTTTGCTCGTGCTGGGACATGTGCGGGGCCTCGGCTCTTACCTTTTCTATCGGGTGGCACATGCTCCCAGTATCTCCCCCAGCATGGTCCAGTCATCATGATTCTGCAACATCAAATGGCGTCGCGTTGCCAAGACAATGGGATGTCACGCGACGTCGTGGCGCCTGAGGTGTTATGTTGTCATGGAAACGTGGCATTGCATGGCATCGCAACGTCCCATTGTCATGGCAACGCATCGCCATTGGACATCACGGAGCAATGATGACAGACAATGCATGAGGAGATGCCGCCGGAAAAGGTACAAGTTACAGAGGCCACGTGCTCTCACCCCGATAATCAGTTTAATTGCCGTGGGAGAGAGCACGGGACCTCTGTAATCACTGGGCTCGGTGCAGTGGCACCAACCACACTGCCCTCACGCCGGCACTGCGATTTGTAAGAGGTGGTGCTACAACCCAACAGTGAGTAGCAGGGTGTGGTGATGTCCTCATGATGAGAGAGGCCGTGCTTCATGGCAGAGTTTGCTAATGTCCTATCATTGAGGTTAAGGAAGCACTTTTACTCAGTTGTTAATGAATGTCAGGGCATGGTGGTGTCCTCTCATGCAATGTTGGCTATGAAATTTGGATTGGAATTCTACCTATATGTGGTGGTGGTCCTCTTAATTTATAAATAAGATTAGTAAGAAAATGCTGGGGCCATTTTTATCCACAATTGTGTCCTGGTGTTCTGTGCAGGAGTGAAATACAGAGAGGTATGTGCGTTTGATTGGGCACAAGGCTAAGGGGCAAGTAATGATTCCACCAGTCTTGTTCCTGCATTCCTACTTACATTTTTAATAGAGGTTGGCAAAGGGAATAACACATACTGTAATTACTTTTTTCCAACCTTTATTCAGACAAATATATAGCTGTTCAAAAGCCACCCCCCCAAAAAAAGATTAGTTTGCAGGCCATTGGGGGTTCAATAATTAATTAGATTCAAAAGCAGAGCTTGATTGCTCTAGTTGCATTTTGTTTTTAAAATATGGGGTTATTTTCGACATAAATATTTTTAATGGTTTCTTTCTCTAATGTTTCCATGAATCATCCCTAGAGTGCTCATTGCTTTCAAAGCATATGACTGGCAGAAAACAAGGTCATTTATGTTCTGATGTGTATCCTGTTAATACACATGGAAGCCTAGCGTAAAGTGTATGCAGAGCTCATTGTTACTATAAGGACTAATCTCTGATAGAGACTCTAACGATTGGCCCTATCTATATGCAGTATTATACCTTCGGCACACAGAAGGTTAATTTCAGCTACAGGTTATATCTTAAAAAATGCATGGTATTGTTTTATGGCTTGTCAGGCCAATGACCCGGCTTGTTTTCTGTGTTTGTCTGAAGGTGGGGTTATCTAAGAGCGACCTCCTTTGGAATTATGGGGTGATTAAACCATAACCCAACACAACCGTTTACAGTAAATTGTCAGAGTATACACAAAAATAGCCATTCTGCCTGAAGACCACCTTCAAGGGGATCATAAAATTTCTAGATCCAGATGCGTAAAGGTGACAAGTTCATTTTGTATTTTCATTAAACATTGACTAAATATGACATATTTTGCATACAGTACGATACAGTTCACAAGAAGGGGAAATATATATTTTTTACTGGTAGATTCCGCTGTTTAAATTTAAGACCAAAAACGACAAGTTGACTTAGTTACATATGTCAGATATCCATTTGTCACTCAAATTTAGGAGTATCCATGTCAAGACTAATCTCTTTGCCTGAAGCAAACTTACCCGAATGCGATGAGGTGGGTCACAATATTCTAGGAGTTATATAGAGTTATAAAACATATTATGCTCTGAGGCATAAAAATGTCATTAGAGATGAATGTGAGTGGGAAAATAGGATGTCAAGGGGGGTGGGCTTACTCTGATCTCATTGTAAAGGTTGTGGATAAAAACCCTGTATTTGGTGGAATCGGACATTTGGTCATGGCCATCTTGGGGGTTCCTTCGTCACAGCTGCTCCACCACTATACACTCAACCGCCAGTTGTTTCGCAAATAAGGTACAAGGTTATGATGAATAACAGAGCATAGCCAACGACGATCAAACTTGATAAAAAAATGAAAAAATCCAGGGCAAACTCCAAATAAACAGATTCGTTTATTGCAGGCTTCAGCAACAAAAGGACTACATGAACGCACCTACGCATTTCATGCCGGAGCACTTTATCAAGGTTATCGACACCTTGATAAAGTGCTCCGGCATGAAACGCATAGGTGTGTTCGTGTAGTCCTTTTGTTGCTGAAGCCTGCAATAAACTAATCTGTTTATTTGGAGTTTGTCCTGGATTTTTTAATTTTTTTATAAAGTTTGATCGGCGTTGGCTGTGCTCTGTTATACATCATAACCTTGGATCTTCACAATCTACAGATAGCACGCGTGGATGCCACAAAGGATCTTGGAAGTTAGCAGGTAACAGGCCTTATTGCCCTGATTTATATCCGGTTATTAACCAGAATTGCTGTGCATACTGCCTCGTGTTTGGGTGTTTATTTATGTGTCCATATTTGTGGTTGTCAGGTGGACACCACTAGGCACATATCCATCTCAGGCTTTATCAGCACTCATTATATATATTGGACATCCAATTAGCATCTGGACATTGATAGACCTTATTAATAAGTTGATTACAGAGACGTTTGATTTTGAGCACCACTATACTCACCACACAATCGCAAATAAGGTAAGTTAACTAGAAGTATTTAAATGGTTAGGGGTTAAAGATAGGGTTTTCTTGGGTTAATGGCTTTAGGGTAAAGGGCTTGGCGTAAGGGGCTTAGCATAAGGGGGTTTAGGGTAAGCTGCTAAAGTTTTTAGGGTAGGGGGTAGCGGTAGTATTAGGGGTTAAGATTAAGAGTTTTTAGGGTAAGATTAGGGCCTTACCTTGGTGGCAAAATGACAGGTTGTGAGATGTACCTACAGCGAGGTGACAACCAAATATCCTAGACTGGTATTTGGAATATGAAATTAGAATTCAACAAGAGGTGTGTTCTTTTGCCAACAAGACACATGGATTCTCATCTTCCATGCGCCCAATACATCTTCTAGGAGGGAACGGACTATGCTTTGCCAACATATACAGTAGGTTCTCTGTTTGTACATTGTTATTTTATGAAACTCTCTGCATATTGTACTGTATGTTTCTTGTAACATTCTTTTCTATAACTAAGCACTGTAATACTTTTGTACTTAGTTCACAGTGCGGTGCACTTACAGTATTTGAAATACTTTCCACCGGTACTCAGCTACTGTGGTCCCATGTTCAAACAGCTACCACTGACAAGCCAGAGGTACATCAAATGCATTTGATAATGATCATTATCAAATAAATGTGATACTTTTTTTTAACAAGACCACACGCGTACCACTTCTTCTATGACCTCTACTTTTGTATATTACATCTAAAATTTAATAAGTATTGTTTTGGTGCCCTAATTGAACATTTCCACATTTTGAAGAGCATAACTACATTTTTTGGGAGAGTGGGGAGAGTGAGAGATAGTGTAACAGGGACTTATCCCTTTTAAAAGTAAAACTGCCTCGAAATACTCTGAGGAATCAAGCAGGGAACTGGTTAATTGCTGCCAGTCAATTAACCAGGCTCCACCTGGCTAATCAGAGCTCTAGAAAAGCCTCCTGTAGGAAACTGCCAACAGAGATTCCTTAGCACACAACGGTGCTGACACAGGGCAGAGACACTCCTTAGCACGCAAGTGTGCTGACACAGGAGAGCAGAGATACCTGCACAAAGATTCCTTAACACACAACTGTGCTGACAAAGGTGAACAAAGACAGAAGAGAGAGTTTTGAAGCACACAACTGTGAGGATGAGGCGCAGGTATTGCGCCCGAGATGGCAGTATCAGCAGCAGACTCTGCTCCAGGGTTTAACACTAACTGCATTACATTATTTCTGATACAGGGTTCGCGATGGATCCTGATAAACTTGAAGCTGTCCTAGATTGGCCCAAACCCACTTCTCTCAAGGAGATTCAGCGCTTCCTTGGTTTTGCCAATTATTATCGTAAATTAATTCGTAATTTCTCTGCCACTGTGACTCCCATTACTGCCCTGACTAAGAAAGGAGCGGATCCCTCTACCTGCCCCCCCGAAGCATGCCTAGCCTTCGAATCTCTCAAGAAGGCTTTTGTTTCCGCCCCAATCTAACGTCATCCTGATCCTACTCTCCCTTTCACTTTGCCTCGGATATCGGAGCAGGAGCCATACTCTCTCAAAGGCGATCTCCCCAGGATAAGTTGCACCCCTGTGGATTGTTCTCTAAGAAATTCTCGTCTGCAGAACAAAAGTATGATGTTGGGAATGGAGAACTTTTGGCCATTAAACTTGCCCTATAAGAATGGAGACACCTCCTGGAGGGTACTGAAAACCCTATCTCAATCCTTACGGATCATACAAATGTATTATACATTGAGAGTGCTCGTCGTCTCGGTTCTCGTCAAGCCTGTTGGGCCCTTTTCTTCTCAAGTTTCAATTACATTATCTCATACATTCTTGGTACATTAATGTTACTTTAATGTCTAAAGCACTTATTCCCATGATCTGTTATTTATATTATCTGTTATTTATTTGATTACCACATGTATTACTACTGTGAAGCGCTATGTACATTAATGGCGCTATATAAATAAAGACATACAATACAATACAATACCAAGAATCTGAAGGCCGATGCTTTGTCCTGTCAGTTCATCAGCGAAGATAAATCTGAAGATATCCCTGAGAGCATTCTTCCCGCTAAGTATATCCTTTCGGCTAATTCCTTTGACATATTGGATAAGATATTGGAGTCTCAAATGCTTATTCCTGAGGGTATGGAGGTGAAGGACGGGTGCTGGTATGCTGCTCCACAATTCCACCAAAAGATCCTTGAGTGGGGTCACTCCTCTAAATCTGCCTGACAACAGGTACCAAGAGAACCTCAGACCGAATCAGATGCACGTTTTGGTGGCCAAACATGTTGAAGGAAATGAAAGAATTTGTCAGTTCCTGTTCTGCCTGTGCTCGAAACAAATCCGCTCACAACAAGCCGTTTGGTCTGCTTCGCCCTTTGCCTATTCCGGATCGCCCTTGGACACACATCTCTATGGACTTCATTGTCGAACTTCCATGCTCTAATGGTATGAATACCATCCTGGTCATTGTAGATAGATTTTCTAAGCAAGCTCATTTTATACCACTTAAAGGTCTCTCTAATTCTGCCACCCTAGCAGACATCTATGTGAAGGAAATCTTCCGTATCCACGGAGTTCCTGTCTCTATTGTTTCCGATCGCCGATCACAGTTCGTTTATAAGTTCTGGTGTGCCTTCGCCCAAAGACTGGACATTTCGCTTCTATTCTCTTCTGGATACCACCCACAAACTAACAGTCAGACAGAAAGAACGAACCAATCTCTTGAACAATTCCTGAGGTGTTTCATATCCGATGCACAAGATAACTGGGTGGATCTACTCCCATGGGCTGAATTTGCTCACAATTCCCTCAGGAACGAGTCCACCCAAGAGTCGCCCTTATCCTTAAATTATGGCTTCCACCCAGCCCGTCTCCCCATCTCATCCAATCTCTGTGGAGTCTCGGCAGCAGACTCCAGGGTAAACATTTTTTTCAAGTCTCATGGAGGAGAATTCAAAGAAACCTTCAGGAGGCAGTCCTCAGACAGAAGGGACAGCGGATCGCCATCGCCAAAAGGCACCCAAATATAGGCCAGGTGACAAGGTATGGTTATCTTCAAGGAATATAAGGTTGAAGACGCCTATGATGAAACTGGCTCCACGATTCCTGGGTCCCTTCAGCATTCAAGAGCAGGTAAATCCTGTGGCTTATCGCCTTCAACTGCCTCCGTCAATGAAGATACCATCTGTCTTCCATGTCTCGCTGTTAAAGCCTGTTCTTCAAAGCTCTCGATTCCCCAACATCTCGCCTAGGCCACCTCCGGTCATGCTTCAGGGGCAGGAGGAGTTCGAGATTCAGTCAATTATGGATTCTAGACACTCCAGAGGAGGAGTCCAATTTTTAGTTAATTGGAAAGGTTGCAGACCCGAAGAACGCTCATGGATACCATTTCGCCAGATCCATGCTCCGGGATTACTAAGGCGGTTCCATGCCAGGTCTCTGAATAAGCCATATAGGAATCATCCTGAGGCCGATCCTCAAGGGGGGGGGGAGTGGGGTACTATAAAGAATCGGGAAACACGTCCTTTGCGGCGTATTCCCTCCTTACCTGCCGCTGCGACCACTGTACCTGCCCATGCACGCTCCCCCGCTCTCATTACAGAGCGCGCGCGCACCCGCAGCTCTTCTAGCTGCTGCACAGAACCTGGTCCCACCTCCTGCACGCGTTGCGCGTCTCCCGCATGGCGCGCACATGCGATGATCCCTAGCTGCGTGGCAAGTCTCTCTTCCCTGCCTTGTTGCCTGCAGCCTATACCAGCTCCACTGGGGCCGCACCTCCGCTCCGCCCCCTGTCCCCATTGGCATTTTCATATAGGAAACCTCCACGTATCCAGCAGCAAGGGGCTTATTCCAATAATAACGTCTGACAGCACAAGCTTCCCTGCTTCCATTTAAGGGTACAATCCCTTGTAGCCGACCAAAAAAACCCCCAATACTTTGCAAAGAATTTCACAATCTAATTGGCTTCACTAAACAAATATAACCGTTCTTTAAGCCAAAATGTGTCTGTTTTGCTTATTTAGAAATCAACCGCCAATCTCTTTTCTTTGGGGTCTGTAAATGATGGAGTGTTTGTGAATCTCTTCTTATCCCAACCTGTCCTTATCAGAGAACCAATAAAGGTAAAGGAGGGGGCAGAGAGTGGTTTTGTCTGTGCAAACTCTTCATAAACATCCAGTGACATCAGTTAATACGGGATAGCCAGAGATAAATAAACCCTGTCAATGACTCACCATATTTACAAACTAATGTAAGAAAAATATATATTTTTAAATACTTATGGGTGTTGGATTTAGGTTAAAAAGGCATCACTTTTCCAAATGTAACCACTTTGCTGCAAGAGGGGCCAGCAGTGCATTGCTGGCCCCACTAGCAGAAAAGGGGTTAGGCATGTCACTTATATTAGTACACTCTGGTCTTATGTGTGACTGCCCTTGTAAGATAAAACAGCCTACTAATCACAGATAAAGCCTCTGAACATCAGTAAAAACAACAGCCAATGCTATGGGAAATAGACTACTATAACCAAGAACAGCAAAGAGAATGCTGCCATGTGCTCAGAAACGCCTTGAAAAAACACTGTGAAGATCCTCACCGGGATCAGGGGGGAGTATATAAAACAGTCTTGTATGACACTAAGATGTGACACTGAAAATGGAGCAATTCCCACAGGGAAGGGGTGGGGTAAGGAAAAGTAAAGGCGAGCGGTGTCCTCTTAGGCCGAGGCCCCGCTGCCTCCGTCAGTGCGCCCGCACTGCATGCAGGTGGCGCGCTGAGAGGCAATTGACCGCTACCTGCGGTCTGTAGGGAGCTGGAGTGGGGGGGGGGGCGTGGTTTGAGTGGAGGGTCTGTTCGTCTGTCCCCCCCCCGTCGGTCCGTTCCCCCCCCTCGGCTCCCCCCCCACACACAACACACATTTACTTACACACACACAGACACACACACACACACTTCCCCCCGCCTCCCTCCCGTAGCTCCTTCCCTGCTCCCCTGCTTACCTCCTCATTGCATCAACGCTTCAGAACACCACCTTCTGGTAGCACTGGCCGGCTGACGCGTCACAGCATGTAGTGAGCCACGGAGGGAGGAGGCAGCGGGGACCAACAGATTGCAGGTAAGGGGCTGGTGGCCGTACGCGTCGCCGACTGCAGTGGGTCCTCAGCCTTACCCCTCTGAGTGTCCTCTCTATTTTCCTTCCTCCCCAGTTAGGGCTATGTACAGTGATCTTCACGGGACAGCTGATACTTCTGGGCTGGGGAGGTAGGGAAATCCCCTCTTACCTCTCTACTCACGCCCTGTGTCAGCCTCCTACTCCCGTCTTCCACGATCTGACTGTACTGCACGTCCGCAGTGAAAGCTCCTCCTACTCCCCCTGCTAGGGTGCCTCCGAAGACCCGGTATCCACGATAGAAGAAAAATCGCTCCAAGGCACACACAATTAATCCTGGTGTTCTCTAGCGTGTCAAAAGAACCGGGGTCCCAAAATGTAGTGAAAATTGGACACATTTATTAATGCATACACAAAAGGTAAACAAAAAATCCTCCCACGCGTTTAACGCAAAATCTGCTCTCTCAAAAAAGCGCAGACTGCGTGAAACGCGTGGGAGGATTTTTTGTTCATCTTTTGTGTATGCATTCATAAATTTGTCCAATTTTCACTACATTTTTGGACCCCAGTTCTTTTTGACAAGCTAGAGAACACCAGGATTAAGGGCCTCATGCAGTAAGCGACGATTATGTGAAATCGGCAAGCTTATCGATTAGTCATGTTATTGGCGTTTTTCCCTCTCCGTATGCAGTAAGTGCCGAATACATTCAAAATCAACCAGAAAACAAATCCGCCCACTCTCACGATGATGAGCCGATCACACACAGGTGTATCGGCGTGCGTGGCGGGGTGCTGTTAGGTTGCACAATCACAAATCTTGCTGAATCAGGCGAAACAAGCATGTTTTTGATTGCGCGCCATATTTAAAGGCAACGTGTACTGCTAATCATTCTCTGTGTTGTTGGGAGTGAGAGAGAGAGAGAGACGCACAGAGCTGGACGATTGAAGATTTGCATATTGACTGAGAGACTTGTTGTGTATTGGGTGAGCTTTGTCCTTTGTTGTTTTGTTTACATCTTTGTCTTGTTTTATATGTGGAAGTGGGTCGTGTGATTGCCTGTACATTTCTTGTCTGTTTTTTGTGAGTGCTGGAAGTATGCCCGCAAAGCGTGGGAAGAGTGATGCTGGTGGGAGTGGGAGTGCTACTCGTGGGAGTACGCGTCGGAGTGAACGTACTGTTCAGGGGAGTGATGTTGCTGGTGCACCGAGTGGTGTTGCTGGGAGTGGGAGTGCTGTTGCTGGGAGTGGGAGTGCTGTTGCTGGGAGTGGGAGTGCTGTTGCTGGGAGTGGGAGTGCTGTTGCTGGGAGTGGGAGTGCTGTTGCTGGGAGTGGGAGTGCTGGTGCTGGGAGTGCTGGTGCTAGGAGTGTGAGTGCTGGTGCTAGGAGTGTGAGTGCTGGTGCTAGGAGTGTGAGTGCTGGTGCTGGTGCTAGGAGTGGGAGTGCTGGTGCTGGGAGTGCTGCTGGTGGCGCAGTTGCTGATGGGGTGTCTGGTGGTGGCGTGCTTGCTGGTGGCCAGCTTTTGGAGGCTCTTCCATTGGAAGAAGGAGAGTCCAGTCAGCACCAGCCAAGCTCTGACCCTAAACCTGCTCAGAAAAAACGTGTGGAGAAGCCACGTAATCCTCGCTTCAATGACCAGGAAAATAGGGCTCTTGTCACTGGCATTCTGGAGCACTATGACAGTCTCTATGGACATTTAGTAGGTAAGTGTAACTTTACATTTATTATTCAAATACATGTGATCCTAGGTCATCTGAGTTTTGTTCATATGCAAATATGGGTACACAATATCTTTCTATGTTCATTAGTGTGGAAACACAGCTTTTTATCATGCCTTACAAGGACAAATAAACACAGGCGGTCAATTTGCCAGAACTGCATACAATATGAATGCAACCTTGCTTACATGTATAGGTTTAGTAGTGAATGCTCATGTGCTGCACATATTACACATAAAACAGCATGTTTGCTATCTCTTGGAACAGCTAGCAGTGTAGGAAACTGGTGCTTATATTATTATTAATTTACCTCATATCTTTTATATGTTTTTCAAGGGCGGACAAGTGCAGCAAGCAAAAAAGAAATGTGGGACACAATAGTCATTGGTGTCAATGCCTGTGGGAATAGTGTCAGGGACAAGTATCATTGTCGGAAAAGATTTGATGATATTAGGTCCAAATTGAAAAAGAAAATACAAGACCAACGCGTGCATGCTACTGGCACTGGAGGTGGGCCCACACCACAACGTCTCATATTGACTCCATTGGAGGAGCTGCTTCGGCCAAAATTACTTACCGTCGTCGTGGAAGGCTTGGCTGGTGACCGTGACATTGGAATTTATCCGTCACAATTTCCAGCAGGTGATAAATATTACTGTACTAGGCGTGTCGTTGCTTACACTTATTTTGCATATTTACACTGCTTTTTATACTGTCTTCACAATATAAGCATACCTGCATCTATATATGTATATGTCTGATTCTGTATATATATATCTCAAAATAGACATATATGTAGTAGTCCTACTAAAAGCAGTAACTAATATAGCACGTGCCATTGCGTGCTCATTTACATGTGAATTCCCAAAATGCATAGCTGCAGTGGAAGCAATTGATGGTGGGCGAAGATGGGGAACAACAGGGTAGTACACATGTGTAACACATGTTCATGAGAAATTATTAGTAGCTACAGGTACAGAACAGAAATA